>NW_024962305.1:584618-653938 GCF_019238085.1 Lagopus leucura | reverse complement strand
ATTCCATTCCATTCCATTCCATTCCATTCCATTCCATTCCATTCCATTCCATTCTATTTTTTTTTTCCTTCTTTATACAGAAAATGGCACTGCACTGCTCCAAAGGCAGTCTTGCTCTGTTATAAACTGCTCCGCAGCAGCAATTGCTGCAGTTGCCACAGCAATGCTCTGTGTGCATGGAGGAGGAGTGGGCTGCCACACAAAACTTTCCCATTCACACACCGTGTCCATCATGAAGACATTCTAGAACAGATGCCAGAGAAAGAAATACAGCACCTGCCCAAACTGCAAACCTCCTTTGCTATTTCTTTCCCCCTAAATAAATTGCAGTCCTTTGGTTGACCCTCATTCAAGCAGTTAATTTTACTTAATGAAGACAAATTCCTAGTTGAGCAATGATGGAGAAAAACATTCACAAGGAATAAAGTGAACAGGCTGCTGAGACCTTAAACTCTATGAATGGAGCATTAGAGGTGTATCAGTACTCTCCATGCTCCTGAGGAACTGCCAGACTTTAAAAAACAGACCAGAAGAAATAGCCAATAAATGGCTGGCCTTTCTTGTATTTCCACAGTGGGAACCTACAGGATCACAGTTATGTTCCAGGAGGAAAATTAAGTTGGAAAAAAAGAAGATTTTTACCTATGTGGCCAAATTATTGCACTGCCACAACTGATAGGTGAGTGGGCTCTCCCATCACCTTGCAGAATAACCGCTTCATCTGTCCATGGGTTGTGGCTGGAGAAGCCTTGAGAGCCCATTGAATATCAGGAGATTGCCTGTGAGGTTATTGAAAGGAAGAGATGTGCCACCATTCCCACAGACATAGAAAAATGGATGGAGAGGGCACAGAGCTGATCAAGGCTTCAAAGAAATCCCACTGAGACCCCAAGCAATTGCTGGATATGGGTCCTTCCCATTCCCTTCTGGCATGGCCTTATTCAGCCTCCCAGGGCTCTCTGCCCCAAGAGCACTGGGCAGTCCTTCATGCCACCATGATGATGCCTTTTATTGAATTTTCCATGCTGTTTAGACTTTCATTTTATTTCTATTTTGCTGCTTTTTTTCTCTCTGCATAGAGGCCCTGTGCGTCATTCCTTCTGGGTTTTATTTGATTGCCTTTTGGAGAGGAAAAGATTAATATTTCATCAAATGTAAGGGGAATAAATAACCAGATTTGAAAGACATGCCTTGAGTGGCATTTATGGGGCTGGAGAAGAGGAAGGCATTTTTGCCATGGGGAAATCACAGTTGTCTGTGATCTCTACAGGATGTTTCCATCACCAAGGGCACATCCATGCCCATGATGTCACGTCCCCTGGGGACACAGGCACGTCCCTATGTCCACAAAGCATCTCCAGCATCACGTGCACCTGTGCAATGCTGCCGCATCCATCAGTGCCACACAGCTTTGCTAACAGCAGTGCAGCAACAGCTCAAAAAGGCAGAACTCTTCGGTCTGCTGGGTTGATGGGATCAGACTCTGGAATAAAAGTGGGGATTTTATCGTGATCTCAAATGGTGGCATTTTGTCTAATGGGAAATGCCAACGTGGCAATTGGCAAATTTGGGTTGACTTCACTGAAAGCGTTTTGATTGAGGAAAATAATAATTACGACTATTACTGTGATTAGTTTAGAGCTCTGCCTTGAGGTTTAATTAGCTGTAAAACAAAAGCTTTTCTGTTCCTGTTCTATTCAAAACTGACACTTCCTCCCGACAGCAATTTGAAAAATATGACAAGCTATTTTAAGAAACTCAGAAATCAAATGAAACGTTCAGTCAGATCCCAGATCTTCGTGGGTTTCCCAGCTTCTTCCAGTTTGCATGCTTTAATTTGCAGACGCTGTTTCAGGGTTCTGGTTAACACGATGTACTGAGAGAGGGAAAAGAAAGCACGGGAGGAAATTATCTGTGTGCTAAAAGGGCCAGTCTTCTGCTGCACGGAGCAGTGAGAACAGCATGTGTGCTGTTTGGGTTTCTTCTCCCAGTAGGATGCTGGTTTCTCTCCCTGCATGACTGTATGGACAACTTCAGCATCTCTTCCAGATGGATGGGATGCGCAATGCCTGAAGTGCCTGGAGGTCACCCAAGGCTTTATCGAGGTCTTCAGGACAAACAAACCCCTCTGCTATCACAACTTTAAGGCAATAAACTGCTAAGGGATGTTGTTAGTTGTGCAATGAGCCACTGACCTCCCTTCCTGAAACATATTTAGCTGGTCTATGGGTTAAGCTTTGACGTTTTTCCTTGCAGAGCAGCATTAAGGCTTACAGGAACAAAACATGCTACCCAAAACAAGGCTACCCAAATCTGTGGCATAACTACACAGTGTGGTGACTTGGTGCCAGCAATCACTTTTTTTTTTTTTTTTTGAAGAAAGAATTTGAGAACATCTTCCTGCACTCACGGCAGCTCCAGAAGAAGGAAAATGGGTCAGAAACCGGAGACAGAGCCTGCAATTGGATTTGAAAGCAGCTCCATACTCTGACAGCCCTTCTTCCCCTGAGCACCATGCTAAAACTATCCTGTTTTGCTTGACTGACACAGGAAAAACACATCCCCAGCTCACCAGAAGGGAAACAGAGGCACACTGCCAATCTTGGCTCTGTGTGCAACCAGGAAACCAGACTTAACTATTCTACCAGCTCAACCTGTATCTCCGTGGCACTGAGGATTGTTATGTCCCATGTGGAAGCAAATGGGCCATCACTGCAACCGATGCCCCATGAGTGAATGGGGGACATGTGTGCCACGTTCCCAAGGACCAGCCCTGGTCTCATCCCTGTTGGCTGTGCCGTGCAGGATGGACACACAGAGCAGCCCCAAGCAGGGCAAGAGGTGGCTGCAAGATGACAGAAGAGCTCTGCAGTGGTGTAACTCACACAAACAGCCCCAAAAAGCAGCCGCCCCAGAGCTGCTCGGAAACAGAAGCGTCAAACCGTGTGCAGTTACGTAAAATAATAACATCCCAAAGGCAGATAAAGTCAGCCTAAATCGCTCCTCTTCCTCCTTCCTGGAGATCCGATATTTCTCTTCATCTTCCCATCCCTAATACCCATCTCCCACGTTTGTCTCTGCGTCGCACCGAGGAGTTTGAGATTAACCATGACGAATGGACTGATTTCCTTGTCTCAGGGACTGTTTTATTTTTCCTTCGCCACGTCTGACAAGTTGCATTTTACTATAAATCCCCCAATTAGGCCTCTAAAACAGCACCACAGTCATTTCCCTGATATATGGGGAAGGAATTATCTTCACATCCCTGGCAACCAATTCCTTAACTAAAAATAGTTGATGTTCCTTTTGGCTTTCACCCTACACTTTGGGTACCTGAGAACACAGTGAATATTTCACATCTGAGCCCTGGGCAAGCTGAGATGGCCAAGGAATGGCCCAAGGCTGGAGGAGGCTAAAAGCGATGCTTTCTTCTCAGCTGAGCTGAGCTGATTTGGGGCATAGTGTAGAAATGGTGCCTGGTGCTCCTGGCAGCAAAGTGATCCCT
Source organism: Lagopus leucura (assembly GCF_019238085.1). Classification (NCBI taxonomy): domain Eukaryota; kingdom Metazoa; phylum Chordata; class Aves; order Galliformes; family Phasianidae; genus Lagopus; species Lagopus leucura. The sequence continues at coordinate 650,433 of NW_024962305.1, read as the reverse complement.
GTGAGTCCCAAAAAGACTCCAAAAGCAGAGCATGGAGCTGTACCTCAACCCCACAGTGCTCTCAATTGAAGGGCTGAGCTTTCCTTCCTGTGGATGCCCCAGCTCAAAGCCTGCATTGCTCCCCCAGACTCATGCTCCCCCACCACATCGAGAGATCTTTCTCAAGCCCCTTCTAGAAAGCGTTGAAGGGAAAGGTAATGCAGAGGTAGCTCTGCAGTTTGTCTCCTTCTGTCACTGTCAGGGGTAAGAACATCAGGAGACCGAAGAGACAAAGAGTTTCCTCCGTTTATCAGGGCTTTACATATTTTCAAATATCTTTGGCAAAGCAGTGACACACTTGATTAAATCCAGCTAATGCCGGAAGACGTATGCATGCGTTGTTTATTCCCGTTAATGACTGGGCTGGAAGGATACACCCTTTGGGATCCGGGGGGCAGCTCTGGCTGGACACTCACTGTAGTCTGGTGGGACCTTGTTCACCCCCCACCCCTCCCTCACCTTCTCCCATGATTCAGAGACAGAAAGTGGCTCAGAGAAGATGGATGGAGGCTTTGGTGGTGAATCCATCAGAGGACACTGCCCTCCTATTGATCTGTCTGCAAAGAGCTGGGGTTGGAGGCTGTGGCTGGGAGAAAGAGGGGAGCACAGCCCTGCTGCCAGCAGATGCACTGATGTTAGGAATGGTTAATGTCTCTAGTCCCCCCAGGATGGACACCCCAATGATGACATCTGTTGTCATCTTCCCAGCAGCACACCATTATTCCCTCCAGGAAAGAACAAACCTTAGCTTACTGCCTGGCTTTCTGCTGCCATTTCCCAAGCTATCACATCAGCCACAGCTGCCCAAGGCCCCCCAGGTGGGTGCAGAAGGGATGCCCAGAATCTGCCTCAGCTTTACCCACACAGAGATTGATCTAGCACAGAGGTGGACCCAAGAGATGGGGACTTATGGTACATCACCCCAGAAGCTCAGGCTGGAGGCTGCCAGGGGTTGGCACAAGACAGAGACCCCTTCACAACTGAGCCTTATGCTGAAGGGTGTTGTTAGCCCCAGGAACATTGTCCAGGTTCCCCCACATCACCCCACTGCTTTCCCCCTCCCCAGGATGCGTCCTCTAAACCAGGGTACCCTTGTTGGCTCTTCAAGCCCATAACTCCTGCCCCATTGCCTTTGCCCCTTCCACCACCCACCCTATGCAGAACACCGCCCTCACGAAGGACTCTTCCCCCCCGTTGACTCAGTTTCTCCTGTTGCAGTCAAATGTCCCCAGCACAGCCCTGCAGCATCTCCATCACAAAGGAGGGTCTTAAAGCCCATTCCCCACATCCCTATGGGAAAGGGGCTGATTCACCAGCCAGTTTGCACAGGGACTGCAGGCTGTGGCAGTGACAGAAGGGAAGCCTCCCTTTCCCCTACCCGTGTGCCAGAACAAAATCCTACGAATGCAGCAGCCCTTCTGCAATCTGCAGCCCGAATCCCTTTGCACGGAGCCACGGGTGCCCACAGCTTCTGCAGGAAAGCCCGAAGCAGCAGCACCGAATTCTGGCTTCGGCGGGGAGAGAAAGGAGAGACCGTGGTCCTGGGGGGGTGCTGAAGGGAGGTGGAGGAAGGAAAAGGGGAGGAGGAAGAGGAGGAGGAGGGAAGGGGGAGTGGGAGGCGGTGGGGAGGGGTGCAGCCCATCGGCTGGCGAGCTGAGGGGTGGGCTGGCAGCCGGAGCGGCTCGCAAGGAGATTATAAAAGGCGGTGAGTGGGGAACGGCGGACGCACCTGAGCCTGAGGATTTGGAGCCCCGACGGCAGCGGAGCCGGCCATGCCTCGGGTCGCTGGGTGCGGAGGGAGCTAAGGATGGTGCCCGGTCCGCGTCCTGCACTCCTCCTCTTTCTCCTGCAGGTAAGGTGCTCGCCAGACCTTTATCCCAGAAGGACTCTTCTGCCTTCCTCCCCTCGCACTCTGACCCGCTCCGTGTCTCCGAGTTTTCCCTTTCTTTGAAGAAGAAGTCAAAGGGGAAAAGGCAACGCAGAGACCACCGGGGTTCCCCCAGCTCAGCGTAGGCTCTCGGCAGGAGCTCACAGCGGGGAGGTTGGCAGCTGGAGCTGGGGGTTCTTCACCAGGTCCCCCTCCGTCACTGGATGCTCCCAGTGTCACCAGTTTTCCTTTGGCTGTGGGAGGGGGCGGCTGTGCTGGGGGTGTGATGGATGAGGGCAGCACAAGAGGAGAGCTTTATTCTTCCCCCTCTTTTATTGATTTCCTAAAGAAACCTCTCCTTTCTCCCCAACCCCCCACCTGCAAAGCAGAAGACTTTCCTCCCTGAATTGCTTGCTTTGGAACTGAAGCCACTGTTAATTTTGCAGCTCTGCACAAAATGCAAATGCTTTGTCAGAAGCAATATTCTTTCCTCCCTGAGGGCTCATCTGTTAAGCAAATGCTCCCAGCCCAAAGCATGAGTAGACCCCAGGCCCCAGGAATGAGAAATGGGAAAGGTTTCCAGTGATATCCTGAGCGGGCACCTAATCACAGTGACCACAATTATGGTTAAACCTCTGTGTGAAGTGGGTTAAAAAATGAATAAATGTGCCTTGCTCCCTGCAAAATGCTGTCTCAGTGGCCCAGTTGTGACTGCAGAGTTAAAAGGACAGCAAAAACAGTCAGCTCATCCTTTTAGCACCGTTGCAGTTCGTACCCACAAATTGGGTTCTCACAGTGTAAATTTGGCTTCTCCTTTGGGATGAAAAGTTCTCCCTGGGTGAGAGAAGCTGATCTGTTCCTGCTGAGCAGGGCGCCAAGCTGCTGCTGCGTTGCAAAGCTCCTTGCTCCTTTAAGTGAACGGCCCCAGTCCTGTTTTATAAGAGCTCTTTCTGCAGTTGTGTTGCCTGGTGCAGGTTTTGCATGGCTCTGATATGAGAAATGAAAGTGGGATGAAGTGGGAGCTCTTCCCCCCCCACCCCAGGTTCCCCCCTGTCATCACAGGGACAGTGTTGGCAAAGCCTGCTTTGATAGGAGAAGGGTCTGAGATGGGGGAATATGGAGCAAAGGTGGGTCACAAAACCAGCCCAAAGGCTCTGGAATGAGGTTCCTGTGCTTTCCTAGAGCCCCCAGGCGTGAGGGCTCCTCTAGCTGCTCCCATGTGTTCTCCAAGCATGGTGGCATTGTGAAGATGGGGCTGAGTTCTCCAAACCCTTCCAGACTTTGAAATCACAAAAAAGCAGCCTGAAGAAAAGAAGGCTGTGGGGAGACCTCATTATGGCCTTCCAGTATTTAAGGGGAATTTATAATCGTGAGGGAAATCAACCTTTTACACGGGTAGGTAGTGATAGGACAAGGGGGAATGGTTTTAAACTAAAGGAGGGAAGAGATTTAGATTAACTATCAGGGGAAATGGTGAGGTGCTGGAATGGGTTGCTCAGAGAGGTCGTGGATGTCACATCTTTGGAGGTATCCAAGGCCAGGGTGCATGGGACTCTGGGAAGTCTGGTCTAGTCCTAAATCTAGCTGCTGGCAACCCTGAGTGTGGCCAACAGATTTGGAACCTCAGGTCCCTTCCAATCCAAATCATTCTATGGTTGATTGGTTTGTCCATCTTGCTGTGCAAGGGTGATGGACAGACGATGAGACAGGCAGCCAAAATTGCTTCAGAATACTCTCTGGCATCTTGCGCATCATTTAAACAAACCAAACAAGTGGCTGAAAAAGAATGAGTTCATCTGCAGTGGTGTCAGGAACTGATGGCATTACTGGGGCTGATAGCAAAGGAAAGCCAAGATGTGATGGTGGGGGGTGGTTTCCCCTCTTCCTTGACTCTCCTTAGTAGCAATAAGCCCAAAGCCAGCTTCCCACCCTTTGCTACGTAGGATGTGCTTCTGACTCTGGGGATCTCCTCTGTACCGTGCTTTCTTTAAATGCTGGAGTTGATGCAGTGTGTGTGAGCTCACCCCTGTGGTTTCACATCTTCAATGGAAAACTGAACGGGAATTGCATGGCTTGTTCCCAGAATAACTGCTCTATTGCCATAGAATGAATATATAGAAATGCAGGGAGCGTAGCCTGCAGAGAAGGCTCAACCCTGCCCTAAAATACAGCCCTGCTCACCAGGTAACCCGCACATAGCTGGCTCAGAAGTTGATCCATTGCCTTGGTGTGGTTGGGGTTTCCCCAGCTATGAATAGAGATAAGCATAGAAAGTTAGAGGTGAGTTAAATGGCAGGTGCTCAGCCCAGGCCATGGCCCTCAAAACATGAGGGAGGACTGCAGCACAGATGGGGGCAAGAAGTCTCCAAGCCCCAAAGTGCAAATATATGAATTCTCAGAGTTCCCATATTTAAAGTTTGTAGGGGAGTTTCATACAAACGCTTCAGGAAAGCAGTTCTGTGCATGTGCCCATCTCCTTTAGCAGCCTTTTCTCTGGCCCGTTCAGATGCCTTAGGAGCTGCTTTGATTCCCACTGTCCCCTACACCAGCTTGTATGTCTTTTTAGCTTCTACCATCCGTATGGTATCATTCATTTTTTCACCTGTCCCCCCAAAAATCCATGTCCCCTGTGATAGGTAACCCAAATTGAAATTATTTACATGAAGCAAGAGATTAGAGTGTAATCCAGGAAACACTTTAATTTCCCATAAATCAGGCTTTACAGGCATTCACTTAACCCTGATTGATATTCTTTTGTTATGTTCTGCATCCAGCGTGCTCAGGGAGGCTCCAAATATAATAAATACTCACATCGAAGCTTCTGTCTGCATGGGGGCAGGGGCTGGCTCTCTAGCATGGCTAAACTCATCAATTCACATGTTTTAATGCCAGGTGGAAGCGTTAGCACAGTAACATCAGCCATAGGAAAACCCCTCCTGGGGTTCTTGCTTTGAGCATCGGTCTGTCTGTACATAGGGATTCCTTCAGGAGGGATTTTCTTCTTCCACACTCACTGAAGAATGAATGTGAGTTGTTGCTGCAGCCTGGCAGGGAGCCCAGCTGGGCTGGGGAGCAGCAACGGGAGTGGAAAGGGTTCCTACAGCAGGAACACCTGCAGGGAGGATGCTGCTGTGGTTGAGCCATGGTGAGCAACCATGGGTGCATCCTCATGAGAAAGGCAGCCTGCAGAGTGGCTTGAAACCAAATTTTTGGAGGCACCTGACTAGGAGAAGAGACCATAAAAAGTGTCTCCAGAGGGGTGTCCCTCTGGCTCAGCTCCTGTTACCAGGTGGTACCCACAGGAGGATGTGATGCCCTTCCACCCAGCTGCCCTCATCTTGAGGGTTTTCCTGCATTGACCAAACCAACCAAGCCACTCCTGCTCCTTTCTCCTTACAGAACCCCCTCCAGCCCTCCCAGGGATCTCAGAGGCCATCACCACCCATCCATTAGTCCTACTGACCTCTCTGTGCAAAGCCACTGGCTCGCATCCTGCTGATTTCTCTGCTCTCCAATTACAGCTCTGCCAGCCGTGGAAAACCCAAACCCTGACTTAGATTGCTAATTAGACTCCGAACCATCTCTCTTGTTGCTCTGAGCTGTCTGTCAGCCCTTCTGCCATGCAGATCTGATCTTGTTTAAAGCAAGATCTCGAGGGGGAACAAGCCTGTCCCTGGGTAGTATGGGACGGGGGGGGGTGATGTTTGACTCAGATGTTAACGTATTAATTAATATCTGTGGATTGCTTTGGAGAGAGAAAGCACTGCAGGGGAACATTAATTCCTAATTGTTGTTAATTGAATTTTGCTGCTAGGTCGGAGGCAGGTCAGAGAGACAGATGCCCTGTGCATATGCCTGTGTGTGTGTGTGTGTGTGTGTGTGTGTGTGTGTGTGTGTGTGTCAGTCAGAGCTTGCTCCTCACACTCGTATCAGCACTGAGCATCCTCAGGCCGATGCTCCCCAAAAACCTGTGCAGCTCAGAGCTCAGCTGGTGGAATGTGATGCAAACAACCTACCCCATGCAGTGCAGCAAAGCCTGAACAACCCTAGGCAAGTTGTCCCAAGTGCCTCAGTTTCCCTTGTGACCCAATTTGGATCTGTTGAGGGTGACACACTGACCACAGAGGGTGTTTGCAATGCAAAAGGGGCAGAAATGATGGAGCAGTGTCACTTTTTGGTGTCTCAGCTGTGTCCTGCAAGATCCAGGCTTAAGTATTCTCAGTGTCAGCTGTGATGCCTCCAGGTGTGTGAAACAGAGACATTAGTATAGGCTGGAGGGAGCAGTGCTGAAGCTGTGGTTGGCTGCAGGTGATGGAGAAGCTACTCCAGCACAGAGCCATGCAACTCCTGGCAGAGCATCATGCTCATAGGAGCACGCCCTGGCAGAGCAGGACCTCCGTGCAGAGCAACTGCTTCTGCAAAAGCAGATTGCTTACCTTCCCCTGCGCAGCTGAATGCTCAGCTGAAGCGCTCTGTGATTTTTGGCAGCCTAAAAGAGATCACAAAGGTTTTTCTTTGCTGCAGAGCAGGATTGGCTGTACTCTGTGTCAAAGCAAAAGCGGGAGGGCTGAGGAAAGGGGACGTTGGGGTGTGTGTGGCTCTGGCTTGGCCAGGCTGGGACCTGCTGGGTGCCATGTGGCAGCTGACAGTGGGGATGCAAGGACAGAGCTCTGACCTATTCCTTCCACAAAGCCTGCGGAGGGGTTAAAGCAACCTGCAGGGGACAAAGCACACACGAGAGCCTGACCAGCAGGGTACTAGGTTGCTTTTGGCTTGTGCAAATGCACCTGGAGTCACCACCTTAACACTGCTAGCAGCATGGCTGATGGGAGCAGGTTTAAAAAAAAAAAAAAAAAAAAAAAAAAAAAAGCTGTTTGTTTTGCTTTATTTGGAGGATTTTGTTTACTTTATTTTTTTTTGCCATTTTAGTCCATTTTCAAAATCTGTCCAGAGCCGACTTCTGCGTTCCATTGCTCCATCCTCACCCCTCTAGCTGTAGCTCAGCCCATGCTGCAGCTCAGTGCCAAGACCTCTCCCTGTGTCTGGAAGGAGGATGGGCACTGCCAGGCTGAGCAGGCTGTGATCAGCACCATCACATCCAATTAACGCTTGCAGGCCTGTTCAGTTGAAATCATTTCAGTTGAAATCATCCCAACCCCTTTTGGGAAGAAACCTGGAGTCCCAGCTGCCCATGCAGTGAGCCACAGGTCTGGCAGGTACCAAGGCAGAGGGGATGGACCTCTGCAGCCCAATTACCCTACCTCTGGATCTTGGGAGCTCTCATGGTTGGGGTCGTGCTTCACTAGCACTGATCCCAGGGCCCAGCCTTACTCAGAGCATCACTGGGTGTGGTGGGATCCTGCAGGACTGGAGCAATGGGAGCCCTTGCAGTGAATGCATTTGGGGCAGGGTTGTGCTGCTGGATCCCATGTGCCATCTGGAGCAGTCATAACAAGGGAGCTATTCTCAGCTCTGTTTGTACGTCTGCCTGACATCTCACTTGCTGTCAAAACCAGCTTCCCAAGGCAGTAAATAGTTGTTTGGAAAAGAGCAAGTGGGTGCTGAGCTTGTCTCCCCATCTGAATACATCCTGTTCATGCTTCAGTAAAGTGCAGGGGATTTCTGGGCATGCCAGCACTGAGGGACGTAGGGAGCATGCATCTTCCCTACCCAGCTTGATTTTGAAGGTAAATGGCACACAGGAAGGGAGATGGGGCACTGGAGAGTAGCCTGGCCATGGGGAAGGAGTCTCCTCAGCCTCGCCTGCTGCTGGTTGCCATTCTCTGAGCACGGGAACTGACCTCTGCCATCCCTCATTCATCCCATCCATTCATCGCATCCATTCATTTGCTCCTGCCACGCAGGGCTGAAGAGGTCATTGCAATCTCTGCCAGAAGCCATCCTTCAGCAGCAGTTTATCCGAAATAGCTCCCCAGGCAGATGGAGTCAGTGGTTCTCACTTCTAGAGGAGCTGCAGAGCCACTCAGGAGCTGTTCTGGAGAAGCATGTGCCAGTGGGATTGTTTGTGGTCAGTGCTTCCCCATGCAGGGGTAATGGCAATGCTTGCAGACAAGCCCTTCTCCTTGAGAAGGCTTCCTCCCCACCCTGTGGATCAGATCCCCTTAAGGATGCATATTAGCATCTTCCTGCTGACAGCTTACAAGGCTGTGATTTTAATAAGGTATCACAAATCTGAACGTGGTGTCAGGCTCATCATGTTTCCTCTGCCTGCTCTTGGGATGCAAAGATGCTAAAAGTGGTGATTAAAATGCTAAACAGGAGAAACTGAAGCTCAGCAGGGGCTGTGCAGGGCTGCAGCATGGGTCACTGGGGGAATATTTGGGGAAGAAGAACAACGGGTGGGGAAAAAAAGCAGATAATATGAGTCCCCAAGACTGGAAAAGCAGCCCTGTAAATGTGTGCATGCAGATTTGGGGATGACACCCATCAAGACACAGGCAAGCTCAGATCAGACCCACCTGCTGCCACACCTAGGAGGGAACAGAGGTGTGAGGAAGCTGCGTGTTGCTTGTGAAAAGCTGTTCCATTTGCCTCTCCCCATGCAGGTGTTTCTCCTCTGGGATAGCCCCGTTGCAGCCTCCATCCAAGAGCAGTACTGTGAGAGCCTGCTGCCCACCACCAACCACACAGGTGAGTGTGCTGTGTCCTCAGCTCGTGCTCAGGGCATGCGGAGGCAGAGGTGGCCAGGTGAGGGTGAGCCCCTTTTTGGGGGTGGGAATGTGCTGAGGCTGCATTGCAGCTCTGTGGTGAACACTGCATCAGCATTTTGCAGAGTGTCAGTTGAGGCAGGTAGAAGATGCAGAGCTCAGGAGAGCTAAAAATAGGAAAAGTAAATGTGCTTTGGGCTGGAGGAGAGGTGGGCAAAGAGACACCTGCTCTGTTCCTGCTGCCGTGCTGCCCCTTCCCTATTGCACCCAAGGACATCACGAGCCAAAGTGGTCCTCTGTGTTGACTGCCCTCTGCTAATCAGGAACCATTGTCCCCTTTGTCTGCACCTCTTCACCATGCCCAAAGGTGACAACAAGAGGCTGTGGCTTTCTGCAGACACCAAGTCACCAAAGCAGCACGACCATGATGTGTCCAGGGCTCAGCTGCCCTTTGTCCCCAGTGCTCCCTGTGTTGTGCCACTGAGCACTGCTGGGGACATGGAAGCAGCTCGTAGGGATGTGGCTGGGATTGGCTCAGCCAAGCTGGGTGACACCAGCAGGGTCATGGGCACTTCTTTCATATCCAACAAACCCTGCAAGGGTTTGTACCCATCTAGGTCAGGCCCACAAAGCATTGTGTATTGTCCTACATTAAAGATGTGATTTAGATGTCACCACAGCAGTGACGGATCTGGGTTGGAGATGGATCTGGGGGGAGGAATGGTGGCTGAGGGAGAGGAGAGGAGCTTCCAGCCAGTAGGAGGAAGGTCCTCCCTGATCCAGGATTCTTCAGAACTCATTTTTCAGTAATTGACAGAGGACTGAGCATGCATCAAACAATTGCCCAGTTTTACCCGGTCCCTGCTCAGCAGAGCATCTTTCCATCAGGATGATGGATGTCTCCCTGCCGCGCCACTCCCATTAGCAACAACATTAAAAAGTCCTTTTTAAACAATTCCAGCTGGGCACTGGCTGATTCAGTGCCTGGATGTTTGGCAGAGTCCAGTGCACCTTAGCAAGGAGCATCCCCAACCTGAAACATGGAGGTAGAAAGCCAAGGGTAAAGCAAGGCTGGTGGTAGAAATGGAAATGTCTGCATGTCTCTGTCCTGGGGGATATGCAGAGGAGAAGCCTGGCCATCACTCATGGGCTTTGCTCCCTGAAGGTTTCATTACTCCACGAGGTGTTTGTCCTTGGCCAAGTTAAGCAGTGATAAATGGCATTGGTTTTCTGTGTCTCTGGCTCTGACCCACGCATTGTGAGGAGCTCCTCCAGACTTTGCTGTGATGGAGGAGCTGGCCCATGGCACAAAGCATGGGGCCTCCTTATGCTTAGCTCATGGCTCCTATCACCTCTGCTGTCACTTCCTGAGCCCGGGATAGAGAGAGCAGGGAGCGTTTCCAAGCAGCAGGCACTGCTTTTTGCAGGCACTGGACTTCCTTCCATTGGGATTTATCAGTGCAAAGCCGTTCAGGAACATTAGGCATCCGTCACTCTGGGATGGAGAGCACAACAGGCCAGGCTTTAAATCTGCAAAATCTCTGCCAACCTGCCTGTCTTGCATGGGTAACTCTATCGATATGGGATGGGGATGGTGCACGTGAGTGTTGCTCCCTGCTCAGGGAGGAGGCTTAGCTGAAACTAATTGTCCTATGCCTGTTGTTTGGCAAGTGGAGCTCAGCGTCAGCCCTCATCCTTGGGGTCTGTTTAAGCCCTGCCTGATTTAGGCAGCAGTTCTGAGGACGAGATGTTCACAAAACCGGCAACTTTGTTTTGAGGCTATTTGAAGCGGGGATGATGCTACTTGTTAGGATGATGCTAATGGGAATTGCAGCAAGGCTACAAGTCTTAATTTGTTAATGTCTGCATAACTCTTGGGAAATGGCACGTGCTGGCAACACGAGCCCAAGGCTCCTCCAGCACACAGCACATTGGGCATCAGCTGGATGCACAAAGGGGCTCTGGTATGGCATCACTCCTCCAAAAATCATCCCAGCCCACGTTCTCACCCTTCTCACACTGACAGTCCCTTTGCTACTAAATTTCATATTTCTTAATGAGGATGCAAGGCTGGGTGGTTCCACTGCTGGTGCTCTGAGATGCGTGCACTGAGCTGGAAAGTTCTCTGCTCAGAGCAGAGAGGTGCAGAGAAATGCAGGTGATGCTCACTGGGCAAAGTCCTTTGGTGTTCAGCCTCATTCAGGTTCCTGCACAGGCATGATGGTCCAACTTACTATCGTAGGCATCAGCAGTGCCTCTCAGTGAGTATCTGTGCACTCAGATTGGCTGCTCTATTGCAAAGGCTGTTTTTCTTTTTGCTCCTCCAAGTAGAAATCATATTAAGCTGGACTTGAGACCAAGAAGGTGCATTAGAAGCCAGGTCAGCTTGCACCTTCAAACACCTGGAAACCAAAAAATTAAGCTTAATTCAACTTAATCAAAGAGAAATAATGAAGATAACCTTGTTCGGGGTTGAAAGGTGCCTGTCCTGAGGGCTCCCAGCCTTCAGATTGCTGCAGAAAGCAATTTACCTTCCTGATTTCAGTTCCCTGGGGTCTGTACACAGCTGCTTCTCCCCTTGCCGCAAAGCTTTTGCAGAGGGATGAGGTCATTTTGCCCATGGGGACGAAGCATCCCGCTGTCAAAAGAATGCTTCTCACTGCAGCCTTTGCACTGGGAAGGAAATGGGAGCCTGAGTAGATGGGGAAGCCTCCTCCTAACTAACAGGTGAGGCTTTCCCAGAGCAGCCCAGCAGAAAGCACTCGAGCAGAGCAAGTGCTTGAGGGGTTATTTTGCCTTTCATGCATTCAGGCTTGGATCAGCCCAAGGAGTTGGCACCCAATTGCTAATAGCTCTGGTGCTTCTGGCTGCACAATTCACTTCTTCAAGCTGTTAAATTGTTATCACAGTAAATTGTTATCCTTAATCCCCTGTGCGTGCCCAGAAGAGAGCGAGAAGCACAGCTGATTCCTTCCAGGAAAGAAGTGATTCGGGCCACTGCACATTCACCTAAAGCAAAAGGAAGTGACACCAAAGCTAGGCAGAGCTGAATAAAAATGTGTGTTTGTTTGTTTTTAAAATACTTGAGCTTTCTTCAAGGGGAGAAGGGAGCATTGCTTTGCATTCAAATAAACAAATTGAGCTGGGGCAGATATAGCAAAAGCCTGGGGCTGAGAAGCACAGAAGAGCTGTGGGCAATGTGAATGTTTTGTTGTGTGTGCTTTGCAGAACAGGTGTGGGGACAAGTTTTGCAGCGGGTGACACTGGGACCAGGAGCCTTCCTCCCTCTCCAGTTCCACACCAGTGGCACTGCGACAGTCGTCCCTGCCCTGTTGCAGCTCTTCTATTCACTTGCTGCCTCCCCAGGGGAAGAGACTGGAATTTAAATTCATAAAGGTCAAATTCACAACATCACCGCCTCTTCTCCCTTCAGCCTGGTTGGCATCTCTCCTGCTGATGTAGAAATACTAATAAAAGGGCTAAAGAGGCATCAGGGAGTCCTGGCAGGGACTCAGTACTGATGGAGAGCAGCGATACTGGTGCTGATAAATTTGTACTCACCTATATGGAAAAATCACAGTGTTTTAAGTGTATGCAGGTATTGATAAAGCCATTCTGCTTCATCATCTGGGAAATGGGAATGTCGATAGAAACTTGCTTCTATTCACATGTTTGTCATCGTGGAAGAGGGAAGACGGTGACAGTTTGAGGTTTTCTGGTAGGAAGCAGAGTGTTAGCACATCTCAGTGCTGTTAAACTGCACTTTGGACTGGATGCTGTAACATCCCTGCTAACTGCTCCACTCTGTTTTCACCACATTACAGAGGAAACCTTTGCCAGCGAGGGGTTGTGCTTCCTTGCTCACCCAGCACAAAGACCAGGGATGCTATGGAATAAAGCTGACTGATACCCTTGGAAATAACACAACAACCACATCGTGTGTCGTATCAGAACAAGATACGGCCCAAACCAACCCACTCCATTATATAATCCATATGTATATGGAATCCCAACACACTAAGACAGTCTCCATAAGTTTATCTTGAAGCTGTCTCAGTGCTGATGTAGCATGGATGCATCCCATCAATAGCAAAAGCTTGGCGTGATGCCTCCTGTTTATCCTTCTCCAGAATAACAGCAAAGACCCAAGGGGATGGTCAGTGAGCATGAATAGCAACAAGCTGAAAATTTATTACAACGACACTTAATTGGCCCGCTTAATTATTTTTTTCAACTATTATTTTTTTGCAACTTGAATGCCTGGGAAGATTTCTGGGGATTTTTTTTTGAGGACTGGACACTTACAGAAGTCAATAGGAACATCCAACACCACCCGAATCAGTGCTAAAGGTAGGGAGTGAGCAAGGATCAGGTTATTTTGAGACAATTTCAGTGTCCCCAGCCTGGTTAAGTATTTATCCTCAACTCAAAGGGAAGGTGAATAACTCCACCACCCCAATTTCAGCCCTGTGTTAAAGTACATTGCCCACCAGTGCTGTTTCACTCACTGCCTCCAGCGTTTGGCACCTACACTTCATGGACATGTCAGAGCCTTTACATAAGAGCATTGTCACCAAGGCTCTTGGTTTGGGGACAGTGAGGTGTAGAATTGCTCTTCCTGTTTCACCAGTGCAGTGGAGCTGCCTGGGAGGGATGAGTGATGCTTCATGGTGCTGTGTACCCCTAGGTACTGGCTGCAGTGAGTACATTCTGGTTAGATGTAGACACGGAGCCCAGGTTGCTAAATACAAGTGCTGCAGAAGGAATGTCCCTTAGGAGCTCAGGGCTTCAGCCTGCATGAGAAACAGCCACTGAGGCCATCAGGGATGAGCAGAGATAGTTGTTGTTGAGTAACATTTCCAGATTGGTAGAGATATGAGCTAACGCATCTCAGCTGTTACTCAGCCTCCTGAGATACCTTGGATAAATAGCTGCATCACTCAACATAAGGACAAGTGTGTGATTCAGCTTCCCATCGTCTCTCCTGCCCCTTTGGCGTTGCATGAACTGAAAAAGGCTTCATCTGCAGTGCAGCTGTAGCACTGCTAGGGATTCAGCATCCAGCTGAGGCACTGCATGGCTGCAAAGCTTTACTGGGGTGTGAGATGGGGATGTGTTCCCCAACACGACTCTATCAGCACAATCTTTGCTTGAACAAAGCAATGATTTGATGGTACAAAGTACAAACCTGGTCCAAACCTCCTGGCGCTGGCTTGCAGCACTACAGCCACACGTCTGGTGGTGCTGGCACAGGGTTGATGTGCTTTGCCCTCTTTACATTTGTTCCAAATCTTTTGATAGATTAGCTGCCAGGCTTCATACGTCTGCATGGCTTTATCTTGGAGCTGTCTCAAGCTTCTGTGAGCAGCGCAAGCAGTGATAATGCCATGTTCTATAGAAGAAGCAAGGATATTGCTATAGTTATCCTGATGCAGTTATTGTGAAGTAGTCATCTCAGTGTAAGTCCCTGGAAAAGTACTTCTTTCTTCAGAAATGCTTTACATTGCTTCAAAGCAGAAAAACCCGTAAGGAAATAGGATGAGAAGGGATTTGAGTGGCTCCCCCAGTGCCACATTCTCTGTCTGAAGACAGGACCAGCTCTCTCCTACCCTAGATGCTGTATTTCTATACAGAGTAAGGGAGCAAAATTGAGGGAGTTGGATGCAAATATTTATTGACCTTTCTTGCTGCAAAGACCAAAGCCAACAATGCTGAGGAAGCTGGAGCAGGCAGCTGCAGAACCTGGGAGAATAATCCCCTGCAAATAGGATGGGCTGCAAAGCAGATCGAATGCCTTTAGCACTGATGCATATCATTTTCATGCTAAGCAGTGCTCTAAATGCTGGGAGACATGTGCCACTGGGGAACATCTGGAGCAGACAGTGTGATGGGCAAAGGGGACAGCATAGCCCCCATGGCACCTTCTTACTGCTTTACTTAACCCTTCCCCAGATTGAGAGTTTTTCTTCCCTACATGCTGGAGAGAAGAGCATTTCTGAGATTCAGAAAGCGGGAGAGATATTTTAGCCTCCCACTTAAAGTGAAGTGCCAAGCAACACTGAATCAAGTGCTTTGGAGAAAAGTGGACATGTTACATCCAAACTTGAGCAGAACTGTAACCAAACAATGCCTCTTTTGTCTGACCACATAATTTCCATGAGTGTGTCACAGGTTTTGTTACTGATGGTTCTGCAGTGGTTTTGCTTTACTGAGTGGAATACGTTGCTGCCAGCCTCTGGCTCTGCTGACTTGTACTTGCTGAGCCTTGTTTGGCCCTCTGAGAACAGCACAGCCCCTGGGAAGGGAAACTGAGGCACAAGAGACCAAGAGAAAATAGCACTTGTGCTCAATCCTGCTGTTCCCAGACAGAGTTTTTGCCATCGGCACTGTGCAACTTCCATTTGCCCATGCTGGGTTATTCCAAATTAATCTTTCATGCTCCAGGTATTCATGTGACTTCTCACCTGGGTGGATTCCCAGGTGGCTAATAGGGAGAGCACTCACAATTCAACATTGTCCTCAGTGGAAGCAATTACCAGTTCTCTTTTCTCTATCTGGATGTGCATTATCATAAATTTTTACATAGGGATTTCATTGCCTGTGACCTTCTATTTCTCTACCAAGTCTGGGTCAAAACACCTGAGGAGCACAACAGTTCCTAATGGATGCAGATGAGACAGACATGCTCACTCTACATGTGTGATTAAACACTTTTTTTTTTTTCCTAAGAAGAGCTACATTAAAACAGTTAACATAAAGTAAAGGTTGCTACAGCAACCGTACACATGAAGAAAGCTAAAAGCAAAGGTCAGTGTTAAAATTAATTTCTCACTACCAGCTATGGAAGGCAGAAGGCAGCACTCACCACGCTCGGATGCTTTGCAGCTCTCACACTTGGAGCTTTCTTTGTCTAGAAAAGAGGAATGAAGACAACCCTCCTTTCCTTCACACTGAAATCGTGCACTGAGAATGTCCCAAGAAGCCACAGAGCCAATTCTTCAGATAAGCAATGGAAGAAAATATTCCCCCTTAAAAAAAATACTTTTATCACAATCATCATGCAATGCTTTGCTGTTTTGTTCAGTTGCTTTTCAGCCAGCTCTATCCATACTTGGGAAAGGCTTCTGAACAACAGCCTGCGCTGTGTCAAGTCCTGGTCGAGAGGAAAATGTGTTCTTACACCCAGTGAGCTTCTAATTGGAGGAGGTTGCCTTAGGGAATGGCGATGTCTGGCTCTGCACTGGCAGCACAAACAGCTCTGATTCCCAGGAGTGGTTGGGACTGACCTCTGCCCTGCCGAGGTCTGCTGCCCATCACCCCTCTGCTGTCTGCTGGGGGTGGCATTGTGTTGATATTGCAGTCACTGCACTTCCTACCTCGTTTTGAGATGGAGCTAGGACACATTTAGCTACAGTACATGTTGTTCTAAATATACACAAATTATACATAAAAGAGCCTGCAATCTGGCCTACCTAATGTCTACATTAGTACACTTGCGTAGCTGAGAAAAGCACACAAGTCCTGCTTGAAATCTGGAGTTTTCTTCCTGGAAAAGGCTGGAACAGATCAACAGGGTGGCTGGGAAGGAGATGTTGGAGCCAGGAGGGCTCTGAGGAGCATCCTGCCAGCACCGGGAATGGGAAAATACGGCTGTTGTGAGACCAGATGCCAAAGTAATGTCTGAGGAAATGACTCTCCCTCCTTCACCCTCTTCAAAATATGGGATAAGAGATACTTCCCTTTTTGGAGGACCAGAGCAGGGAACCCCAGGCTCAGGTGGAAAGCTGGGTCAGGAAACCAGGCTTGTGCTGTAACAGGCTTAATCTGAGTGTGCAGGGCAACGATCATGAGTAGGATGGATCAACCAGCTCTTTGGAGAACCTCAGTGCAGAAAGTGTTTAGTGCCTGCCACGAAGCTTTCCTAGGAGCAGAACACACAGCAACCCAACAGCTCCACCGGGACCACAGACCCTCTAGGTCCTGAGACCTCCACTAAACCTCTACCTTCTCCCCACCAGGGCCTCAGTGCAACGCCTCCGTGGACCTGATTGGCACATGCTGGCCCCGCAGTGCAGTGGGACAACTGGTGGCTCGGCCCTGCCCCGAGTATTTCTACGGCGTGCGGTACAACACCACAAGTAAGCTGAGCAGCAGCAGTCGGGATGGGGTGGATAGCAGAATGGGGCACAATTGACAGAACATCTATGGGTACAGAGCTTGTTTGGGTGTTCTGTGGGACATGTCATTTAAAAATGAAATAACCCATCATCTTGCATTTTGGAGAAGATGGTTGTATAAGTAGGTGCTCCTTGACAAGCACTTGGGAAGGAGAAGGGAGCCAGTGTCCCCATCTGGGTGACAGGAGATGCCCCCATCTGGAGGACAGGGATTGAAGAAGGAGCTGTCCTGCTGCTGGAGGTGGCACTCCGGTCTATAGCCCTCAACTTAGCAGGGACACAGGGATCTCACTGTTATCTCCTTCCAACACAGGTGGCTGAGATGTCACTGCCAACAATGTGCTTGGAACAGGGGGTGAAGTGGGGGCACTTGGAATACCACCAGAGCAATATGTAGCACACAGATGAGTTTATGACCACCTGAGCACTACTTTTGGTGAAAGAAACATCTCATACCATGCAGAAACCATCAGTTTTTCTGCACCACACCTTTTTATTGCTGTGGAAGATTGCATGCATGCGGATCCTGCTTCACAGTGCCTCCTTGCAGGAGTCTGTTTGCATTAATTCCCACTCATGCCTGCCCAAGAGCTATCCCATCCCTGTCTCATCCTGTTGCCCTGATGAGGCCCTTGGTCTCTCCTGTTAATATTAGAAGCCCAGCATTGCCTTATGCTGATGCTAATCAGAGGCTGCTCCAGGCCTGGCACAGTCGTGCCTTCCTGATTAGCCTTGCCCCTCACCGTCTCTGCTGAGAGGCAAAGAATGCTCCTGATGCAACCAACCCCACACTGGATTTGCAGGTGATTGCTGGAGCAGGTGGAGGAGTTGGACTCATGCTGCTTGGTTGGGCATGAGGGCAGCGCTGGTGCAGACCCAAAGCATTTTTGAGCAGGTCTGAATCTTTCCTAAGTAGTTTTAAGCTGTTTGCCTCTGATTTCCAGATTGCTAAAATGAGGAGAAAGGAGCTCTTTCTAAAAAAGTCCAACCCAGGTCTGGAAGCACAAGGATGGGCTTCTGAAATTTCCCATATCACATTTTGGCTCATTAGTGCTCTGGGAGGCTTGGGGCAGCATCTCAAGGGACGGATCATCTTGAAAGCACTTCCCTAAGCCTTGATGCTTTCTGGAAAAGACTCCTACCCTTTCTTTTCTCACTGTAAAGCTTTGTAGAGCAGGAGTGGCACCCCAGGAATCTGATCCTGTGTTATCTATCAACTGAAGAAATATCTGAGGCAACTTCAAAGAGAAAGATGCCACTTGATATCAGAGAACCCTTCCTTACTGACTATCATCAGGTCACATCTGGCACATCCATGGGCTTGAGCCCACCTCCAGGCACCGTTAACCCCTTGATGTGCACCTCTCTTTCAGACAATGGCTACAGGGAGTGCCTTGCTAACGGGAGCTGGGCAGCACGGGTCAACTACTCCCAGTGCCAGGAGATCCTCAGCGAGGAGGTAAAACATTGGTAGTGCTTTGGGTTCCAGGCAGAAAGTGAGGAATGGATGAAGGAATTTTGAAGGGCAACAGCATCCAGGCTCAGGAAAGGCCCAAGAGAGCTCTGGGGCTGGGCACACACCAGCATCCATGTCTATATAAGTGTGTGGGTAGTGTATGTGACTCTGTACTTGATGTACATTTTCATTCCTTTGCAAAAGTAAAACTATTTCTGATTCCTTCCACATTAAAAGGCCAAGAGGGTTTGTAATGTGAGGTCTCCTGGTCCCAGGCTGCATGGTACAGGTCAGCACATTCTCCACATTTATTACCCTCTTCTGCTTCTGCAGCTCCTTACCAGGAGAACAGTACAACACAAACTTCATAACTCCCTGCTGGCAGTGAAATGAAGGAGATATTTAGGAGGCTGAGAGGAATGGATACCAAAAATTATAAGCCTCTGTGTAGGTCAAGCCACCCCTCAGAGCAAAGGAGAAGAGATACAGGCTGCTCACTTGCAGTTGATAACCACCTCTGGTATTTAAGATGCTGATATCTCTTGCCAGGAATAGTTTTCTCACTCAGTTAATTGCTAATTCACAGGTTGGATGAGTGCCTAACAGCAGGAGAAATCAATTAATTTAATTATCACTCATGCCTTCCTGTGATCCCCTGTTCTCTTTGCCCAAATTCATTCCAGCCTCTCAGCTGCCCCCAGGGCTAAAGGGAATGAACAAAGACATCAAGCATCATACTGGCAGTGAGCTGGGCTGAGTTGCAGCAGGGTTTCCCCCAGATGATGGGTCAGGGATGCCCCAGTGCTGAGCAGGGCTGATGTAGGAGCAAGATGTGAAGTGCCCAAGCCCATTGCCTGGACAGCTTTGTATATTTCCTCCCTAAATTAGCCCCATCTGCACTTTCCAGCAGCTTTTCCACCAGGAGAGCTCCAATGGGTTTATGCAAACGGGCCCCCAATATGCAGAGCAGCTCTGGGTGGTGGAGGAGGAGGGTTTGGGCTTCCACCGACCCCTTTCTGTCTTCTTCTCCACAGAAGAAGAGCAAGCTGCACTACCACATCGCTGTCATCATCAACTACCTGGGGCACTGTGTGTCACTGGGGGCCCTCCTCGTGGCCTTCGTGCTCTTCATGTGCCTGCGGTGAGAGACTCGACCTGCTGCTGGGGGGATGAGCCTACAGAGGTCCCTTTGGGTGGGCCCAGACCTGGAAACCTGGTGTTTTGCTATGTCCCTTCCATAACCCATTGTTCTCCAGCTGCTCTCCAGTCTCAGAGTTATTTTCTTCCCGTTGCTTTAAAAAGCAATGGCTTATGGAGGCAGAGGGTCCTACTTGGTGCCCTTCATCTCCTGGCTGTGTCATTCAGGGCACAGCCCCAGCATCTCACCATTTGGGTTCCTTTGAAAACAATCAGCCCCACAAAGAGCCTTGTCCTCCACTGCAGCCCACCTGGGGTCTGTCCCCAGAAAACTCTTGTACTCTGATGATCTTTAGACCCCCCCATTTTGCAGGAGCATCCGGTGTCTGAGGAACATCATCCACTGGAACCTGATCACAGCCTTCATCCTACGCAATGCCACGTGGTTTGTGGTGCAGCTCACGATGAACCCAGAGGTGCATGAGAGCAACGTGGTAGGTGGGAAGCTCGAGGATCTTAGAGATGAGGCCACAAAAGCTACTTGAAAGGTCAATAGTGCTGCTTGGTGGCTAGAGAGCAATCAAAGCTTATGGGAAACCTGGGCTCAGTTGCTCCGCTGGAGTCTGTGTCGTGTTATGGCTCAGTTTCCTCATTGTAGCATAGAGCTAACGTTGATTTTTACTGTGGCATCAACAAGAAGCAGCCACGGAGATCTGTTTGTTGTCTCCTTGAAGTAGTTCTGCTCTTCACTGTGTCTCCTAAACTCTCGGCAGGTCTGGTGCCGTTTGGTCACAGCTGCCTACAATTACTTCCACGTCACCAACTTCTTCTGGATGTTTGGTGAGGGCTGCTACCTGCACACAGCCATCGTCCTCACCTATTCCACTGACAAGCTCCGCAAGTGGATGTTCATCTGTATTGGCTGGTGTAAGTACCAGGGCCTCCCCTACATGCAGTGAGTGATACTCACCCCTATCCTCTGCTCTGGTTTCACCTAATGGCACTTACGGATGTGCTTTAGTGGGCATGGTGGGAATGGGCTGATGATTGGACTTGATGATCTTGGAGGTTTTTTCCAACCTTAATGATTCTGTGATTCTAAACAGCTCCTTTCAGGAGCATGAGAACAGCAGTTGCATGTCCCTATCAGCTTGCCCTGTGCAAGAAGACCATCATTGTTTGGTTGCAGTATTGCACTCCTGAGACCTGTCTGTGTGTTCATCTGCAGGTATCCCCTTTCCCATCATTGTAGCCTGGGCCATCGGGAAGCTGTACTACGACAATGAGAAGTGAGCCTCACTGCTCTCCTTCCCTCTCCTTCGCCCTCCTTCTCTATTCCAATTCCCTGGTCGTGCCAGGATCCAGCACACAGCAGGCATGGATGTGCTTGCAGGGGATCACATGAGGTGGGGGACATGGAAATGGTGCAAGGAAAAATGATATCCTTCCATTCTTTCTTTTATCCCTCACTGCAGCACGAGCCCTGCCTGCTGCTGCATTTTTCCTTTCAAACTGCAAATGAGATTTTTAAGAAGGGAAAAAGCTAGATTAAGCCACAGCTCTTACGAAGTGTTTGCTAAGTGGAGCTGGGATTTAATCTACCGGTAGAGATATAAACTACCACCACCTGAGCCATTTTCACAGAGACTTGCTAATGGAAGACTTAACAGGAACCTGATGAGTTCATCATGGGGATGGTGGAACTGAAAAGAGCCTGCTCCGATGAATGCAGCTCGCCTTGTTTTGCAGCACTAGTTCTGCCTCGTGACTTGAGCATCCTTATTGCACACAGGAGAAGGAATGATTAACCAAAATTCAACCAGGTGCTCTCAGGATACTGATACTACCATTAGCTCTCATGGGGTTTGCTGGGGACAGAGCCATCTTAGACCTACCTGTGTATGGTTGTCCTTCCTTGCCCCACAGTAACCAGCTCCCACACTCCAGGATAAACCTCCCTATGTAGTCTGGTGTGTGGGAGAGGCTGTTCCATAGCAGCCATTCTCAGCTACAGCAGCTTAAGTCTTAGTGCCTTCATGCTATGACAGTGACCTAGGGACATTGTGTAAGGGCAGTAGTCAACCTAGATCACTTGTGCTGCAGGCTTGTCCCTGTCACCTCCTGTCCCTGACACCACATGTTCCCAACACTGCCTGCCTTTGCCTTGCAGGTGCTGGTTTGGGAAGCGAGCAGGAGTTTACACTGACTACATCTATCAAGGTCCCATGATCCTGGTGCTTCTGGTAAGGGCAAAGTGACCTTGCTTGCTATATATTAGGTCCTTCCCATCTGTATGTGGATCTGAGTCTTGCCAGCTATGCTGTCCCATGGCAGCAATGCCCTGCAAGCCTGGCTCCCCCCACTCGCATCCAGCTGTGAAGAGAAACATCACGCATGGATCCTGACAACTTGAGATGGGCTAGAAAGGGACTCTGGTAGGGGTGCTTCCATTAGCAGAATCCCACAAGCTCTGATAAGTCTCCCCATCACTGCTGAGGCATTGTTTGTGTGCAAGCATGTACTCTGCCAAACATCAGGAGTTGCCTCAGCTTCGTTCATTGCTCTCTAGCAGTTTGCTCCTGGCCACTGGCTGAGCAGCAAACGCTTGATCCTGAGGTCAAACAATTTACTGGGACTTCACTTTCTCAGGAAGGGGCAAATAGGAGCAGAGCTGGCAGGTCACAAGCAGCAGTGCCAGTATCAGATCAGCATTTGCAGGACAAAAGCTGTGCACAAGGTCCCAGCAGCTTCTCCTCCTTCCATGCCCAGTGCTGGGAGAACCCAAGGGGGCATTAATCACCGGCACCAACAGCCTTCCCTGCACCTCACTGGATAATTGAGCTGCTTTCATTTCCCAGCCCATCAGGAAGCCTGGCCACTTCTAATCTGTGTCAATTGTGCTCAGCCCCAGCACCACCCCCCAGTTTCATTAGCGGTTGACAGCCAGGAGAGCAGCTCCTTGCCACAATGGCAACCAATCTCCCCACATCCCTTTGTTTGCTTTACAATCCTCCTCTCCATCCACTTTTTGCTCACAGCCCTTCTTCACTTGTCTTCTCATGCACCCTTCAGCCCTCAGTCCTGCAAATAAGCTCCTATATCTTATTGCTGAAGTATATACATAGATGCCCTCTCCCAGGCAAGGAAGAGAGTGTGAATCCTCGTGAGAAACAGAGTCCACATGTACTGCATCCACTGCTTCTCAGTTCTGAGGTTCACCCCAGGCTTGGTTTGGGTTCATGAGGTGTTCCCATTTCCCTCAGCACATTTCCTCTGCTGTGGGAATAGAGGAGAACACAGGAGAGCAGACACTTACCAGCTGCCCTCTGCTTTCTAGATCAACTTCATCTTTCTGTTCAACATCGTTCGGATTCTCATGACCAAGCTCCGAGCATCAACCACGTCAGAGACAATCCAGTACAGGTAACAGCAGGAATGTAAAGCAGAACTAGGAACCGCCTTAGAATGATGGCATCTCCAATTTGAGGTTACTATATTCCAGTTTGCCAGCTGAAGCCCCACATCCTCAGCTATTGTCAGCTCACCCATGCCATCTGCCAGCTTGTACTGGTGGCTGGGGCTCACCTGCAGGTCCCAACGCAGCCCAGACCCACCAGAGATGGTTTTTCTGGCATTAAGTTACTGGTGGATTTTGTCAGCTTGGCATTGTGCTTATTCCCTAATCAAAACAAATGAGATAGTGAGCCCCTATCCTTCCCATGCTCTCTTGCATCAGCACAATCACTTTTCACAAACCACACTTGTAATCTCATCAAGAAAAGATATCAAATTAATTAGCTGAGGTAAGTTTTTCATAAACCCATCTCGATGGGTGTAAATTATCTTACCCTCCTTAATTCCTTTTTAACGAAGACCTCGCTCAGCCAAGCAGCTCAGCTCAGCAGCTCAAGGTCAGGTCTCTGCAATCCACCACCCATTTTCTGTATGAGAAGTCAAACAAAGTGCTCAAACCAGCCCAATTATTTGGGGATTGCTTTAGGAAACAGACCAGCTCTGCTCATGTTGGTGCTGAGAGTGGGATGGGAATATTCCCCATGCTTAGCACTGCGCGGTGGCAGCTCATCTGCATGGTGTCTCCTCAGAAAAGCAGTCAAGGCCACACTGGTGCTGCTGCCCTTGCTGGGAATCACCTACATGCTGTTCTTCGTCAATCCAGGGGAGGATGAAATCTCCAGGATCGTCTTCATCTACTTCAACTCTTTCCTGGAGTCCTTCCAGGTATGGCTCTCAGCTCCAGCTGCCATCCCAGGGCCCAAGGGATGTGGAGGAGCGCATGGTGTGGATGATGTCTCATTTCACTCCTCCTCCATCCCAAAAATTGAGCCTTGGTGTTGCTTCAGAGATGCTCAACCTTGGGGTAACTCCACTGTGACTCTGCATTTGTCTCCTTCCAGGGCTTCTTTGTCTCTGTCTTCTACTGCTTCCTGAACAGTGAGGTGAGCACTGGGGCTGAGGCTGTTGGGGGGGTCTGCGCCCATCCTTGAGAGGGGCTGCAAGATGAGTTACCCTCAGCTGCAGGCACATCCACAACCTCACATTGTACTCACACAGGGAACAGGATATTCCTTGACTCTATGCTTTGTCCTGCTGGGGAGATCTGACAGAAAATGGGAATCGCTTCTCACCGGGAATAGAAAATGTAGTTCCTGCTCCTTCTGGTTTTGTTTGCTGTGGTTCTGTGGGTTTGTTTTGTTTGTTTTTGGTGAGAATTGCCCATGAGCACCCCATGCAAATCAAACACAGCTGACAGCTTCCAGGGCTTTGCTGTTTGGAATACTGTCTCCAGCCTTTACTAATTCTTCCTCCCAGGCTTTGCATTTGTTGTGGCTTGTTTGGGCGCTGTGCTGGATTTAACAGAGATGCTCAGCCTCCAAAAATGTGAGAAACTGAGAATTTTTGCTGCCTATCTCACATGCAGCAAGCAAGGCAAAGCTTTGGGGAGGAATTTCAGCTGAAGCAGAACATTTCATAGGAAATATCAGTTAATCACTATTTCTTCCTATTTGGGGAAGGAAAATACACCACTGCAAATGGATGCTTTGGGCATGCATGTATGGGATTTGGTGCAGCAGGAGAACCCAGGATCCCATTCCCACATGCATGTTAAAAGAGGCACCTCTCAGAGTCCAACTTAAAACTCAGCAGCAAGCAAAGGAGATGAGACCAGGAGCCAATCCTTTCCCTCTCCTCCTCTTAAATGTTCTCACACCTTCACTGGCTGTGATGCACAAAAGCAACCAGCAAAGCCCCAGGGAACAGCAGCGTAAGTATTTTAAAGCTCCAGAGAAGACGCAGACCCCTCTCTGGATTATTTTTCAAACTGCTTTTCAGCAACAAAAGGCAGCTGGCAGCATCCTGACATTACAGGCTCAGATGTGCTAAGTAACTCACTGATGCTGCTATTTTTGATGGAAAAGGAAAAGGGTCTGGATGAGAACTCGCTGGTGAGCATCTTGTGTTATGCAGCGTGTGGTCCTGCTATGGCTTCCATCCCAGCTGGGAACCAGACAAGCCACAGAAGTCCCCAGCGGTCATTCTCCTGCCTCTCAGCCCCTCACGCCTTCCACAGGGATATCTTTGTGCCTTTGAACAGCTTTCAGAGCCCCGTTTGTGCCAGACCCTCAATAGCAGGACCAGGAAAAAGAAAGGAATCAGGAGATCTCCGTTTCTCCTTTAGGAAAAATCACACAACCCCCCCTTGCCTTTTGCAAGCAGAGCTCAGATAATCCTTCTGCAGCGCACATAGCTCAGCGTTGGCCAGCTAGATGGATAATTGTCCCCTCCTCTGTGTCACCCCCAGGTGCGCTCGGCTGTGCGGAAGCGGTGGCACCGATGGCAGGACAAGCACTCCATCCGTGCTCGGGTGGCTCGGGCCATGTCCATCCCCACCTCCCCGACCCGGGTCAGCTTCCACAGCATCAAGCAGTCCTCAGCAGTGTGAGGCAGGAGGAGGCAGCTGCCCGACGGGACCCTGCTGTGTGGGTACAGGAGCGGGGTGTGCTGCTTACAGAGGATGCACGAACTTGCAGTGGGTAATAGGAAACTCTGCAGAAGCTCCTGTATGGACAGGACAGACCTGTAGGATGTGGGACATCTGTGATGTGCTGTTGCCTGCTTGGCCTGGTGTGACCTACTGGGGTGGCAGGAGGAATCCAGAGAGGTTGTAGCAGCTGCTCTGTCTGCATCCATCCCAGTACAATGCCCTGTGTCCCAGCTCGCCCTGTATTTGTCACTTGTCTGAGGTGACACCAAGACAGGGATGCCCCAGGGATTAATCCCTCAGCTGGGTATGCTGCTCGGGGTGGGCAAAAGCTTCTGAGTTGATGAAGGTGACAGAGAGCCCGGGGCTGATTGTGGACTTTGCTTTACAACGCAGTGTTTTTAAAGCACTGGGGTTATTGGAGCCCCATCTGTCAGCTGATTTCTCCGTGTGAGACAGAGGGCAGGGAGGCTGGACGCAAAGTCAGAGCCCCAGGACTCAACCTGGCTCCCTGTCCCTGCTTGGGGAAAGGTGAGGAAGAGCAGCCCTATGGAGATGTGTGTGGCTCTGTCCCTCCCTGCCCTGTTCCCACCAAGCTCAGTGCCAAAGCTGCTCCCTGCCCTCATGTAGAGACCGGGCCGAATCCCTCCCATGCTGGGATTAAGTGCCTTGGAGGAGTGGCAGCCTCCATCCCCTCACCAGCTCCTGGGCTCTACCATGTCCCTGGTCTACCCTCAGCATCCCATTTCACGTGGTCAGAGAATGCAGCTCTGTGTGCAGTGGAAGATCCATACCTGACCTGAGAGCCAAGCTTTACCCCCCATGAGAAGCTCATGCAGTGGGGCTGTGGGCTGAGGCTGCTTTCTGCATCCCAGGGCTTTGCCTCCAAGGCCCTGCAGGCTTTGCTAGGAGTCACTTCACACTTCTGTGCCTCAATTCCGCCCCCCCTGTAAAGAACAGCTATAAGTATTTCCCATCCTCGGGAGGTTTAAGCATTGTAAAATTTGCAGGATGCGATTTCCTCAAGGCGCACCACCAAAAGGGAGCAAAATCTCTTTTCCATTAAAGAAAAGAAAGAGGGAAAAAAAAAAAAGATTCAGGCTAAAACCTTCAGGATCTTTCCTTAAACATTTACAAAGTTCATCAGTTTGAAGCAAATCCTTTCCATTTGTCTTTCTCCCTCAGAGATTTCCCTCTTGCATGTCTACTGTGCAGCCCAACCCAGAAGTGCCCCCAGTACGATGGTGGGAGCAACTCCCAGCATCACCCAGTGACCCCCACTGGGACAGTTCCTTCATGTGGGTCAGGCAAAGTTCACCCATCACCAGCAGAAAGTGCCCTTCATCCCAAGTGTGGGTGAGGGAAAAATCACCCTGGAGTTACACAGTGGGAAAACCAGCCGAGCCCATCCTTATTCCCACATGGGCAGATGTGTAAAAATGGTGCAAACCCTAAGGAAATTCCTGAGAAAGCACTGCTTATGGCACAGCCAGAGCCCCTCCCAGGCCCCTACCCAGTGACAGAGGGTGACATCCTGCAGGGATGGACTCCCCATGGGATGCTCTGTGTTGTGTTGGGCACTTGGGTAGGCACTAGCTCAGAGCTGCTGGCAATACAGAGAAGGGAGAAACCCCCCAAGAAGTGTGTTTTCATTGTACATACTAAAGGTGTTCCCACAAGCAATGTGCTCTATGTTCCTTTGGGTTGTTGTTTGTTTGTTTTTTTAAAGCTGTCATTTCTGGTGGGGAAGAAGCTGCAAACTGAAAAGAGCAAAGGGAGAAACCCAAACACGTGTTTGCATTCGCATCGCTGCTTTTCCTTTCTCTCGGTGGTTTGCTCTGACTTTGCTTCCCGTACGGAGAGGTGTGTGTGTGTGTGTTCTCAGCCTTCTTTGATTAAAATTGATTCCTCTCTTAAGGACTTTGGGGGCATCTTTATGGTTTGGAGAAAATACCCCCAGCACGGCCCCTCTTCACTTCCCATCTGGGGGCTTTGTGTGTCCCCAGGTCCATCCCATAGGGCAGAGGAGGGATACAGCTTTCCATGAGGATACTGCAGCATCCCGTTAAAGGTGAGGACCCCCACTATGGGTCTCCCACACTCCCAAAACCAAACACCTCTCTAAATTTTCCATGCAGCATCCTACGCTCCCTCTCACAGCTGAGCTGAGAGTAAAGGTAATATGCAATTAAGCTCCAAGTTCATTTCATACATCAGTGTTTACTAGTGAAATTCAGACACAAACACCTCTTTCTGGTCAAGCTCTTCTGCTGCAGAATTAATTTGCTCATCTCACTCAGCCTTGGAAAGCGCTGTAATTTGGTAAGCACCATGCACATAAATAATAATTACACGTTCCCACTGATTACATGATTGTATTTGAAGTTATCAAGTAATTCTAAGATGAATGACCTGCCAATCGCTGACTCCTGTGCTCTTGACAAGGTTGCAGCTTCTACAGGCAAGCTTGCATTAACCCTTGGTGTTAGCCTGGGAGAATTTGGGCAAACTGAGGCACAGATTGCACTGTGTCACAAAACCAGATGCTGGGCTCTGCTGAGTGCCATCCTGCAGAAAGCTCTGCTCCATTGCTCCTGCATCCAGCCCTGCTTCAGGAGCAGGCAAAGAAATGTCAATGTGATGGGGGTTGGTGACCTACTTGGCATCCTACAGCATCCTTCCTCCTGGTGGAAGCAGTGAGAGGTGCCTGTCCAGACCCAACCAATGATTCCCCAAACACAATCCCTTTCTGCCCCAACAGGTCCATCTTTTTCCAGCCATTTGCTGATACAACGAGGGGAAGACCCTAATTTACGTGTGCTAGGGGAAGGGTCTCAGCACCATGCCCATGGGGATTACTGCCCACAAGAGTTCCCCTAAGCAGTGACAGGGGGCAACTGCTCAAGACCCACAGGTCTCCTTTCCTGCTCCCTGGCTGCTTTGCTTGCTGCCATGCAGCCCTTCTTCCAGGAGCACAGGGGTGGGACACTAGATGGTCCCATTGAGTTCCTCTAAAGCTGCATTTGTAGCATTCAGAATCACAGAAGTGTTGGCATAGCAAAAGCAGGAGAGCACAGGTGAGAAAGCCTCACCTGGATGAGCACAGGTGAGAAAACCTCACTATGAGAGCACGTGTGAATGAAATGCACTACAAGGACAGTGCTAAGAGCTTGGTGCAAGCCAGGAAAGCAGTGTGACTTTGTCTACCAGATAGAAGGGAAAATAAGTTGAGATATACAGGACAAATGTTGTGTGATAAGCTGGAATTATGATGTCTAGGCTGAAGTTTGACCAGTAATGCAACACTAAGCCAAGGGCACGGTAATAGAAATGATTATGAGTCTGATGAAAATGATCTGAGTGGTTAATGGGAGCTATATTTTAATGCATTAATAAGGTTAAAGAAGTGCTCAGAGACCACAGACAGGCTCAGCAGATAAGAAATGGCCCTTCTGTACTCCAGGTGGCTGTGTGTTCTGCAGGGCTGTGTGTGCAGAGATGCTTCTGGCCTCCTCCTCTGTGCAAGGCAGTGCTAAGGGAAACTCATCCCATCCCCAGCAACAAAACCTGTCAAGTCAACGCTGAGCAGAGCCTGTGACAATGACAGCAAGACGAAGTGGGCCAGCACCACGTCAGGGACCTGCTCCCTGCACAGCGGGGTTTCAGCATCTGATTTCTGTGCTTTTCTATTTCTTTTTTTTTAACCCAACACGCTTTATGATTGCATGGAGCAAAGTGTGGCTCTGTCCACAGAGATTTTCTGTTTTCTGAGCTGCATCTCAGCTGTGTTGTGCCAAAATTGTACGGAGAGATTTCAAGACCCCAGAGCATCACACATCCCAGCCTGGCAAAACAACATAGGAGTCAAGCACCGCAGACTTACTGGAGAGGATGAAGTGTAGACAGTGCTGTGGCAATTCAGGGAAATCTATGCAGAACGAGCAGCAATTAAATGAGGATCAACTGGGTTGCAAGAGGAGAAAATTGCTTCTTTCAAACCCTCTTGATTATAGAGCTGCATCGGCCCGGATCTCCCATGGCTTACCGCTGCTGTGAGCAGATGAGGAGGCTGTTAATCAAGATTGTCAGAAGCTTTCCCCGAGCCAAACACCCTCACTGGGGCCAGCCTCAGTGTGACCCCTCACTCTGCTCCACTGTTAATCAACGGCACCATCTGAAGGTGAGCAGCTTGTCTGTGCACCCGAAGGGCAGCGGGACACGTGGGAAGTGTTTCTATCTCTACCAGGGTAGAATCCAGCAAAGCCTCCATCCCTTCTCATCCCCACAGCCCTTCTCCATCCCTGACATCCCGAAAGACCAACTCTGTCTGTGCTTGTCAGACCTTCTTGTCTGAAATCTGCCAGGAGGGGCTGGGTGCCAGGAATGGCTTGGGGAGGATGGAGGTGTTATTTCTTCTTTCCATCACTCCCCACTCCCCGGAATGGCAGCCAGATGGACCAGCACCTCTGACGTCTGCACAGTCCCAGGGAGGGCAGGAGCGAACTGCAGTGAATTCAGGACAAGTCCTGCATCCTGCCAAGGTCCAATCTGACCCCCTAAAACACAACCCCCCTCCCCCTCCTCAAGTCCCACAGCACTGGGAAGGGGGTGGGCTTCATCTCATCAGCTCCTCTAAGCATTTCCAGGGGATTTTAAGGTAGAAGGAGGATGGAGAATTGCTTCACTTTGCAGCTGAAGCAAAGATCCTGATGGGTCCCTTCTAACTCGGGGTATTCTGTGATTCTACGATTCTATCAAGTGGGTGCAAAGCCAGGCTCACACAGTGCAAGAATCTGCACCAAAAAAACCTGTCACTGGCTTAGGGAGCTGACCACCCCCATCCCTCCTCACCATCCTTGCAGAAACCACACAGTAGATGCCATGCCACACTCAGCAGCTGAGCTGCAGCTACCTTCTGTGCCAATTACATACTTAAGCTAATGCCACGCCGTTAATTGCATTAATAGGAGGCTAATTGCACACCTAACGGATATAAATGGGAGCTAATTACCTAACGCAACACTGGGCTCAGTACACAGCTGTCTGTCTTAGCAACGCTTGGGGAGCACCTTGCTGGCAGCCCTGCAGCAAATCACTGCACTGAGGGACAGAGATTCCCCCAGCAGGAATCACTCCCTGAGTCTTCCTGGGGTAAATTAACCCCATGGCATCAGCTAGGAGCTGTGTTTAGCTGTCATCACACACCTGGAAAAACACATACGGGTGCATCTCTGACCATGTGTTCAAGACTTATAATGAATGGTGCTGCTTGCATCCAGAAGCAGAAGCACCCTAAGAATGTCCATAGGTAGTGATATCACCCTGAATACACCTGATATTCCCCATGAAAGGACAGGAAATAGGTTATTCCTGCCTGGAAGGAGCACCAAGTATTTGGGGAAGGCACTAACTCTGCTCAGGTGATGCTCAAGAGCCAGAGGACCATCCCAACACCAAGTTTTGCTCTGCGTTCCCCTTCCTGACGTCTGGCCCCACACTTCACAGCACCTTGCTAATACCCATCCCTCAGCTCCTCCAGCTCCAGTGCATGAAAACTGAGCTGGAAATGTCACACGGCCCCAACAGCACATCCTCTTCCCAGCAGCATCGCAGCCCAGTGCTAAGCAGGCAGCAAGCAGGGCAGACACGCAGGTTCCTTCCCAAGGGCTCTGTGCCCTCTCACTGGAAGGTAATTAGTGCCTCTCGACTTGATGGTGTTGACAAAGCAGCAGCAGTAGGGGTGGGAAATAGGAGGGCTGGGTGATGGGATGCCAGGTGTCAAATCTAGCCTAGAGAAAACGAGCTGTGCTTTTAGGATTGAGGTAAGTTGGAGCATGCTCAGCCTCCTACAGCACCCTGCAGTTGAAAGGCAGGTTGGTCAGGAAATGCTTTTTGCATAGTTAGACACAGCTATTAGTCAACAGAAACAACACGGATACCCTTAACTCTGCCCCTTTGACACCATGCTGGAAGCAAAGTGTTTGGGAAAGTGAAGTACAGTTGGAATGGAGGGGAAAAAGTCATCCGAATCCCAGTGATAAGCACAATTTGGGCCCTCAGAACACACCAATAAGAATAATTTTAAAAAGGATTTGGAAGCAGATTTCCATTCAAACGTATCCTGGGTAGGGATCCTCAACGTGCACATCTGAAATAGCTCAGTAAAAGATTTCAGTCTCAAAGGAGAAGAAAATCACTCTGGATTTGAGGGGAGTTTGAGACGAATTCCACCAGCAGCCCCACGCACATCACTCCACACCAGCACTGCTCATAACTCAACATTCTCTCCTCTGCTTTCTTATTCCCAGCAGCCATTTTCCAGCAGGTGCACCCTGAGCAGAGCAGCCGTGGTTCCCTCTCAGCCAAACATCATTCTTTTTTCCTCTGGATCACAACCTTTGCAGCCATGCCATGCTGACACCTCTCCAAAGAAGGGGCTGCATTTCATTACCCAGGGCAGGGAGCGCTGCTTGCAAAGGAAAATCAATAGCTGTCATCCTTATTTATGTATGAGCTTTTATTAATGGGAATTTTGGAGCTGGGCTGATGTTCTCCATGTCTGTCCCTAATACTCACAGCTCTGTGTGCTCTTCCCCCCTCCAGTCAATAGCCATCCCTGTTTCTGAAGAGATGCACTTTAAAAACCTCTGTAATGCTCACTTCACCCAGAGGAGTGGGTTTTTTTTCCAGCAGCTCGATAATATTCCTGTACAATATAAATGCATACAATATGCTTTGATGCCCTGACCAGGCTTTCTCTCTTTTCTCCACCATTTCCTCCCTACAGCAAAGGCTCATAAAATCCTCAGTCCAAAATGTTGTTGTTTTTTGTTTTCTGTTTTTTTTTTTTTTTCTTGAGAAGCATTTGGGGATTTATGGCTGCTTTCTTCCTTAATAAAGTACCTATTTCTTTCTTGTTTTTCTCTCCCACTGGAAGATAAAAACCCCAAATGTTGTTTTATTGGCAAAGCTTTCCGCTTGCTGTTGCCGAAAACCTAAGATACTTTGGCCTGGAACCAAAATCATGGAAGCCTTTCCAAGAAACATTTTAAAAACCTCAGAACTGCTCATGGTTGTGTAGGTTTTCAGCTGAAATTTTCCAAGTGGAAAAGTCCTATTTTTAACAACCACTGGGACAGATGTGATCTGGGATGTGTCACACATCTGCCACCTCTGTGTTCAGGTTGCATCCTCCTCCGTGCTCCTGGTCACAGCAGGATTGGGGCTGATGACACCCAGCAGTGCCTTCCTGACCCTGATTCCTTCTGCACAATCCCTTCTGGGGGCAATTTATTGCTCCTACGCCCAAGCAGAGAGCACAGGGTGGGACATACTGGCATGGCACCGTGTTGGGTAGCAGCAATGCCTCAGAGGAAGTGGCTTTCAACTTGGCATCTTTCTGCAACATCAGTGAAAAATAATCCCCAAAGAATAAAATGGGAAGAGAGAAATGCCGAGAGCTGAGGGTCTTCTGCCTTTCCCCCGGTTCCTGAGGATGCTTCAAAGTCTTGGACCTCGTGGTCACATCTGGATCCTCTTTCTTTCTTCACCTCATTCATTCCTTCCTGAGAATGAATGCTACCTGCAGAGCTGCCCATTTCCCTTTGAAGAAAGATTCAATTCAAACAGTTTCTCCCCCAGACCCTTATCCATGCAATTCTCCTCCTGCAACAAGAAGGCAATGATTGGAAACCAGATCTGTGGCACTGCCAGCACATCAACACACACAGCACCTCCATGCACAGCACTGAGAGCTTGAATGCATCCAAATTGAAAACTAATGACACCATCAATGTGCCTTTGCTGGAGTTTTTCTGCTCATTTTGTGAAAATGAAAGGAGAGGAGAGGTGAGCTTTTCTTGCACATTCCTTGTTGAACTTGGAGTGCAAGGAACTTCTAAGAGCATCGCTTTCCATAAAGGAGTTCTCTCCTGTGTGGATGTGACCCCATTCCATTTTTTTTTGTTGCTGTTTCTTTGTTTTTCTACTAAATTCCAATAAAATGTTTTCTTCTCATTCCATCTCCCCTTCCTACATGCTTGCTAAAAACTCCCTTGGAAGTCTCCCTCCCTCTCCTTTTCACTGCAGACACAAAGCCAGGTGCCCTCTGGGTGTCAGAACCCCACAGAGGGCTCAAAGTGACAGCAGAGAGACCGAGTGGCCACACATGGACAGCTGGGCTCCTGCCAGCACAGTGAGACTGGCTCAATTCCTCCGAGCACTGCACAGATCGCCACATCTCAGCAAGCTCAGGCAGCTCCCAGAGCTTCTCCCCATGGTTTGAAGTGAGAAGAACAGCAGTACAGTGGGCTGATGGCTTTCCCTGCACTGCAATCCCATCCCACTGAAGGGATGGAGGAGACAGAAAGGAAATCTGCAGAGAGCTGGAGGTGGCATCAGATGGAAATCCCCACCAGGATTACAACCAGCCATGTTTTTATCCTGGTAGCACATTAACTCCATGTGGAATAATCAGGTTTTCTAACCTGATTTCATTAACATGCAAAGTCAATCTCTATGAACTCTCTCCTGCTTGGCAGCAGGCTCCTGGGGGATCTGTGCTTGTACACCTGCAAGATTAAAGGCATGGTGTTAATTTAGCATCCCGAGTGCTGGGGGATGTGGATGCTTCCATCTGTGAGCAGCTTAGCACAGTGCAAAATCCTCCACGCAGCACAGCAGCATCAGAGCAGGCAATGGGGTGTGCTCCCACTGCTGACCCTTGGAGGGCACCAATGACTTCAGGGATCCTGGCATGACCCTATGAAGGATGGGATGGGGACACAATTGGGACCCCACCACCCCAGGAATGGTTGTCACATGCGAATATGTCGAGGTTACACCAGCCTATCTTTTTCAACAAGAATAGCAGGGCTTTGGCAAGGAGGATTCTACACCCTGCAGGCTGAAGCTGCTGCATCGCATCCCCAAGCTGTCGGACAAGCCCTGCAATGTTCCCTCGCAGCTTGGATTATCCACGAGTGCTGGATTCCAAGCACTGAGTGTGAATTGCACCTTTCTGCCAAGCCAGGGAACTGCTACATATTGCAGTACCAAAACCAGAATCGTGTGCAGAGCCGTCCGTATCCCCCTGCACTGCCAGGGTGCTGGGGATGCTCTGGGATGCAGGGATGCAAGCAGTGAGAAGGAGAGAGAGATTGCCTTGTCACTCCATCAGTGATGAGTGCAGCAGGGGAACGGTGACAACTTTGCTGACAGCCTGGAGACATCACTGCTGCAGTCAGCTGTCCTGTTGTTTGCAGAGGGACAGCGTGATGTTGATTGTCAGGATTGTTCCTGTTGGCCTCTCCTCTTCCTAGCAGAAGGTTAAATGTGACAAAAGTGCAAAGATCTGCAAACCCAAACATGCCATTGCTCAGAATCTGTGAAATTCCCCTTAGAAATGTATGGTGTATAGGTGTGTGGATACACAGGT
Source organism: Lagopus leucura (assembly GCF_019238085.1). Taxonomy (NCBI): domain Eukaryota; kingdom Metazoa; phylum Chordata; class Aves; order Galliformes; family Phasianidae; genus Lagopus; species Lagopus leucura. The sequence goes on along the minus strand of NW_024962305.1, from coordinate 615,652 downwards.
GAACATGGCAGGGCACTAAAACACCTCCTGGACAGGTGATAAATAGGAGATGGAGTGGAAAGCCAGACTCTGCACCTGCAGCATCATCTTAAGGACATATTACTAGTAACTCTACCTTCCTTTGTAATTACTGAATATATTAGCTTATGACCCCTTCTCATTTTCAATTCCCCATTCTCCATTTCTTCCAGATTTAATTTACCTTTAAAACATTTCACACTGGGCTGTGAGGGCAGACTTTAACAAGGAAGGAGAAGCAGACACAGAGGCCATTGCAGTGCACCTCCCCATCACAAGAAATTGTTTAGACCCAACCAAGGCCTTTGTGTGATGTCCTTTTTATGGGTGTTTTGTCATCCTGGGTTCTTTGTTCACAGTCATTAATTTGTGAAGGGGGAGAAACCAAATATGCTGAATGCAGTGCATTTTTCTGCAGGTGATCAGCAGCAACGTGTTGCAGAGATTCAATTTACCTTTACTATCAGTGTGCTTCACTGGACATGGTTAATTACTCTATAGCAATAATGGCTTCTACCTAATTTTTCCACTATTATCCATTTTTTTTTCACTAGGACTAAAAAGAGCCCATCAGCTGCTAACAAATTGCATTAAATTGGAATCGATTCCAGAAGTGTAATCAGAGCTATGAGAAACTCCCAAAGGTTTAAAGAGGGATTCTGCAGCAGTAAATACCCACCAGTTCGCAGTGTGTGGTTACACATACATGCTATTGCCCTGCAAGTCCTGCAGTGCTTCTTAGGTGAAGCTCTCCAGTGCTGTCCCACTTGAATCACTTGCTGCCTGAGAATGGGAAGCAGCAGCTGCCACTACAGAGGCAGCTGCAGCTTCCCATTCTCATCACTCAAAATTGGTGTCATATTAGGGGTTATTTGGACCTCAGGTCAAAGCTGATGCTTGCAGAGAGGTTAAGCCCAGGCTTATCTAGCAATAGCTGTGCCCCAGCAGTTTCTTGGTGTTGGGGAGGCCAGGAATGACCTGATGTCCACAAGGGCTTATGACAAGGAGCTTCACCTACATCTGCAGTGGTGGGACCCAGTGACCACGTGGAAGGGAAATTCGGAGAGTTATTACATAGAGAAAGCTACCTCTGTACACAGCGAGCTGGAAACCAAGAACACACCTTTATGTGTTCATCCTGCTCTTTCTCTAGCTCTCATTTTCGGTCTCCATCAACACGCAACATGGTGAGGAGCCCAAGTGTGACCCATTGGGGTGCTCTCAGGCCGGGCAGGAGCACAGCTGCTACATGGGGACCAGAGCTCATGGCTCAGCGTGAGCAGTAGCATGAGCTTGTTGGAGGAATGCCGTGCAGAAGGATCTCCAGCAGCCGTGTTTAGACTTGCAGATGATAGCAGCATCCTTCTCCTGGTCTTAACAGGCCTTCGGGCATCAGGGTGATAACTCTGGCAGACAGGATCAATCTTCTGTGGCTGGAAACGGTGGGGAGCAGGGACAGGAAGATCCCCAGCCTGTGTTTGGCATCAATCAAATATGTGTGAGAATAGTTCAGTGATGGTAACAAAGCCGCGGGGAGGAGGAGAGCCGGGGAGATGCTCATGAATCACAAGCCAAGCAATTCAGCTGCGTGATTAAGAAAAGCAGCCCAAAACCACTGCCCACTCCTCCCTGGAGGTGAGGGATATTGGTGACCCATGGAGTCAGTGCATTCTGCCCAGTGCTGCTCTGCCAGCCCAAACCTGAGTGCTGCTTGAGATGCCCAGAGGGAGGTACCATGCTAATGAGCAATAATTAGCTTCTCCTTCCGGCTGCCTAATGAGCTGTGTCTGAGCCACGCTGGACACCCTGAGAGAGCAAGCAGACACTGGGGATGAAGTGAGTAAATGCAGCTGGCTCAACCCTGGAGCTCTCTGAGGATGCTCTGTATGAGGAGAACTCAGCAGAGCCACTTTCAGCCCAGTTCTGCAGTTCTGGGACACAAGGGTGACTTCAGGAGCAGCCCGAGGTGACACTGGAAACCAAGGCAGAAAAATGTTTTGTTTTGTTTTGTTTTGTTTTTTTAATGAAAAGACAAGAAGAAATTGATATGCTCCAAATCCTCCTGCAATTGCCTGCTGGGTATGTTGCACTCAAAATAATGGTCTCTAAAAATGACTTGTCTGGCAAATGCATTATCACAGCCAGGAGGAGATGCACAGCTTGGCTAGAGAGATGTTTCCTGAAAGGTGTCAACAAATCCTGGCAGATGTTTGTCCAGAGCTTTCCCAGGCTTGTGTTGTGTGTGTCCTGGGGTGAGCGAGGCACTGAGGAGCCCACTGGTGACATAGGAGGGATTGCAGCTGTTTTCTCTCTAAACTGTGTTTCGTCCTTCCCCTGCAGGGAGCCAAGAGGTGAAGAGGCTCCAAACAAAGCCTGTATTGGAAGAAGGGAGAGGGTTTCCCCTTCAGCATGGAATCAGCCTCCATCTCACACCCCACTGCTGACTCTGCACCCATAGCCCCAAAACGAACCCCACTTCATTTCAGCTGCCCCCCTACTTCTTCCAACGAACACATCCCTTCTGATTCAGCAAAAGCTGCAAGACTTCTCCGAAATCTTGCTGCTGCAGGATCTTCAATCTCCATTTAAGAGTTATTCAGATGTAAACACCCTCCTGCGGACCCAGAGCTGCTTACAACAGACGGATGGATGATCGGCATTGAGCTCTTTATGCCATAAGGCTGTGTTTTATTTGCCTGCCTTGGCAATAAAGTCTGGAGGTTGTTCAGCAGCAGCAGTTCAGCAGCAGTTTCTCGTTAGAAGTGCAGCATTTGCCTTTCTTTCTTTTTTTTTGTCTGTGCATTCCTCTTTGCAATCCTCTACCTTCACCGGGTTGCGGGCAATAAATCAGTGTTTCCCAGGATCTGTCAGTGGTGCAAGGCTGATTCTCATCAGCAATGGATATGTCCTGTCCCGTGCATTTGGCCCCACTGCACAAAATACAAAAATATACCTCTGCTGAAGGACACAATTATCCAATCAAGGCGGAATTCGCTGGGAAAAGAGATTTTTGTGGTGTGCATCAAGAATAACTTCTCCAACTTCTCAGTGCAAGGGCACGCTGAAGGTGATCAAAAGAAAATGACAGCAGGGAGCTCTCCTATACATTTGATTGCAGAGATCTCTGCAGCCAGTTGCAGCAAAGGAGGGTACATCTAACAGGCATATTTCACTTCATTACAAAAAACCCAGACGCTCAGAGCCAAAGTACCTCTTCACTACCAAACATGCTGATGCAATCAGCTCCTGAGCAATGCTGTGATTGTAAACCCTTATCTAGATTTCAGTGCTTCTGCACTGTCAGACAATAACCAGGATGAGTGGCCGAGGGGATTGCAGCCATTGCTGGCAGCGTGGTGATGCCCAGCATCTGCAGAGCAGTGTTTGTTGGTAATGCTGCAGCACAAGGGAAAAGTTGGATGGGATCCCATGCAGTCACAGACAGGAGAAATGGGAAAGAGATGGGAAATTGCCCCTATTGCTTGTTTTTGGGGGACAGGAGTACAAACTTTACTGAAGTTAGGGAACCTCCATAAATGTGTAGGCATAAAGGTGGATCACTGTATGTATGATGATGGTTTTGCACCAAGGCTGGGTATAGCAGAAATGCTAAGCCATGGCTTGAACCAGTGATTGAGCACCTGGTGAGAAGGCAGGGCCAACCCAGGGGAGCTCAGCTGCATGCAATGCAATGCACCTGAGTAACTGGAAGGGCTGGAGCCAGGACCCACCCCTTGCCAGACCTCATTTAAGGGTTGGCAGTGGAGGCAAGGGATCTTAGTGGAGATCCCTGTGTATCTGAGGGCTTCTGAAGGTAAGGAGCTTATTTCCTTTGTTTCTGTGCCTGCAGGTGTTGCATCTGAGCAAGTCCACACTTGCTGCAGCCTAGGACTTTGATGGGCTGCTGTCGTTGCTGTGCTTTCCGTTGTGTTATAGTGTTAAACTTGGAAACAAATCTCCATGTATGTCTAGGCACAAGGATGGGCAACTGTATGTACGGTGATGGCTTTTTGAAACCTCTGAGACTGGGGAACCTCCATAAAGGTGTAGGCACAAGGATGGATCACTGTATGTGCAATTATGGTTTTAGGCTCTCTGTGTCTTCCAGTTTTCAGTTTTTCTCTTTTGGTGTCTGTGGGTATCTTTCTGTCACTGGTGGATTGTTGGACTATTTCCTGTTGTTGTAGAGGAGATCAGAGCACACAAACCCTTTCCCCATTCCACAGCTCAAACTTAAAGGCAGAAGTTGCTCCTGACAAGAAGGGTGAGGATCCCATGTGCACCTACTGCAACAAGTGGACTCCAGCCCCAACCATGCACTCCTATTGCTCTCCACATCCCTGCTTTCACACCAGGCTTTAAGGCAATCCCCAGTCCTGTTTCCATGCCGGGAAACAAGCATCCTTTTGGATTCGGGGCCTTATACAACAGTGGAGCACAAATGCATATCTCTCCTTACTACAGCTGATATCACCTAAGGTGCAGTCAGGATCTCAGTAGCACAAGCAAGTTGTGTGGGGGTAAGCCTTTAATGCCTCCTGAACCAAAGCTTATTCAATTATTTACAGGAAGGGGTTATAAAAATGTACTGAAAACAACCAGAGATTAGGCAAGGCTTTCTTCAATCCTAAAGCCCCTCTTTCTCTGCCTCTATTGATTCCACGGTTGAAATACATGAGTGCAGAGTTTAACAATGAAGTTTTTTTCCTCATCCTACCAGCTGTGCCATCCTGTGTCTGCAAGCCAGAAATATCCCACTCACAACCAGCCTGCTTTGCATTGGGACTGAGAAGTTCTCAATACCTGTGGCAGATTAACCAAGTGTGCTGGTGGATGCATGGTGCTGTGCTCCCCTCCAGTGCACAGCTTTGATTTATTGGTGCTTCCTGACCCTGACAGCTGGTTTTGTTCAGTGCACGGCAGTCCTTGGATCATCACGGTGAGCTAAAAGCATTGCATGAAGCTCTGCCTGAAGCCAAAGGAAAGGTGATATGAGCAAGCAGCATGCATCTGATCCTCAAAGTTTCAGTGCAGTGTCATTTTCCCCCCCCCCCCCCCATCCTATCACAGTAGATCTGTAGCGCTTTGTGCTGGGAGAGATTTCTCCAACACTCTTTAGAGTGGAGGAAAAATCCTGGGGAATGAGTACTTCACTAACTGGAAGTGCCCCACCTGCAGAGGGCCTGTGGGCTCCTGGTTGTATATAGGGATGCCAGCAGGAGCAAGATGAAGCCATCCCATGCAGAGCATTGGCAGCCACCCACCAGGAGGTTCCCTGAAAAATAGGGGTCTTTGTGAAATCCATGCTGCCAGACAGGAGCTGTCTGCAGGCACCTAGAAAAGCAGAATTACTGTAATGATGGTCTGGCACAAGTTTCCTTGTTATGGTCACACGCTTAATACAGTAACAACCACTGACAACAAGAAAATGCTCAGAGTTCAGGAAATACTGTATTTTGCTTAACTTTATTAGCAGGTGGGCAAAGTAAATTGCCCAGAGGGTCCCTCTGCCCCCAGTCCAGGTCAGCTCTGCCTGGGCTGAGTGACCTCCTACACCCCAGGAAGACCACAAGCTCAGGGCTGTGGGTTAAGGTACAGACCCAGCACATAACAAAGCTGTTATTGTACACATGTCCCTGGGAGAGCTTGTCAGGTTCAGAGAGTGATGGCTCCATAAGCGGTGTTGTGTACAGAAGTGCTTTGGTTCCAGGCATTGTCATTTAGACAATTTAGTTGTCACTGAAGACAAAGAGGTGACTTGCATGCAGTGGATGAGCATCTGCAAAGGTGAAAATAGCAGAATCCGAGAAGCTTTTCTCATCCTGTAGGGAGAAGGCATAGTGAGAAGCCAAATGCCTGGAAGTCATGCCCTGTAGCAGAGCTCGAAGGCATTATCACCAGAGGCTCACTGTGGCAATATTCTATATATGACCTGCTGACCCCATGTTGCCCCAGGAGCTGTGCAAGAGTGAGTGAGGACCTGCTGTCGCATCCTATTTTGCTGTTGTCCAGTGGAATTTAGTTGTAGCCCTGGCCATAGGTGAATGCCTTGTCCTAGGGACAAACTCTGCTCCTTGCTCTGTGCTCATCACTGCACCAATAAGAAGAGCTGATGATCCCTTGTAAATGTGTAACAGCTGGGAGTATCTCGGTGGGATGAACATTTTGCCAACCTTGAGGTTAGTTATCCGAAAACTCTTGCCAGAAGCAACAAACCTGGCACCTGCTGTGAGCACACCTGGTCCCAAACATCACAGCAGGGCATGGTGAGAAGAATCCCAAGATCCAGTCTGCCACTGCCACCCGTGTCCAGTCATCAGCCCAGCCCCTGAGATGGTGGATGTTGGTGTTTGAGATGGGTGGACGTGCCTTGGAGTTTGAATAGAGAAGGCTGGAAACTGAAATGTGTGAGATTGAGTGCCTTGGCTTGTTTTTCTTCCCTGCTTTGCTTTGGCTTGCTGAACAACCCCATCTGGCTTTTCCGAACAGCAGTGTTACTCACCTTGCACTTTATGCTTTCCTGGGGATCAGTAATAAACATCCCTTCAGTCGATAATGAAACAGGAAGGAAAATTAGCGGCGCTTCTACCGCAAGCTCAAAGCCAATCAATCCCACAGAAATGCCATGGCTCTCACATAGGGGTCAGATACCTGCTGGGATTGATGCCCGCCTCTCCCTTCTTCAGCTTTTATACCTCCCTGTTTTTCCAACAAATGATATTTCTCTCCCTAAATTCAAACCTTTCCCAGGAGCAGACGGCTCTTCCATCTATTTCTGCCTTTAAGGCGACATTTGGCGAAGCTTTAAAATCATCCATATATTTGTTTTTAGGGTGAAATTTTTGTTTAGAGCAGGAGAAAGCTTGGAGGGAGGTGAATGGAGCCGAGGAAAGGCAGACCCAGCTGGCTTTGGGATGACTGCTTCAGGGAGACAATTGCAACCCATAAATATTGAACAATATTGGTGCCATGGAAGGAAATCTTTTGGTGGAGTAGGTGGGAGGGGGGAGGTGAAAACAGAGATAGGGTGATCCAGGCTGAGTGCTAAAGAAAAATATCTGCCTGTGAATGTGGCCTTCTGAGTGCAGGCAAGGTGGAAGCTCCATCATTTGGGGATGCTTGGAATTGCACCAAACAAGGTCTAAATGAATTTCCTCCAGGGAGCAATCATGCACCAGCTGAGACAGATCTCTCCTGCCTTCCCACCTCTCCTTTTCACTACATTTTCTTGTAGAACTGTGGGTATCACTAAGGAAATTATTAGACCCATTTCCCCAGTGGCTGTGTGCTGCCTCCCTTCTGCTAGAGCTGCAATGGCCCTGCCAGATTGGTTTTCCCAGGGCTGTTTGAACTCTGTGTAGGGAAGAGGGGTGCTCAGCCCCTGCATTGCAGTGGATTCCACAGCCATCATGCTGCCTTTAATGGCAACCAACCACAACCTCAGGATTCTGAGGACAACAAGCAAAGCAGTTTGGCATCACCCTTCCTGTGGCACTGCGGATGTTATCAGGGGGATGGATGATAGAAGAGAAAGAGCAAAGGAGAGCCAGAGTTCCTGGAGCAAGATGCCTGTTGGAAGCTGGAAAATAATCCAAAGCCTTTCTCAGAACACTCAAGGATTAAAAGCATTCATCCTGAGGTGGGCAGCTTGCTGGCAGTGGTTGGATAGCACCAGATGTGAAAAAGCTTTGTGGAAGGAAAGCCTCAGTGCCCAGAGAGAGCTGAGCTCTTGACTGATGCGTCTGCAGCAAGCAGCAGAGGAGAAGGTGCCTTTGCTTTCACTGCCAGCTTTCCTTCATGAAGAACAGCAGAAGGGAAGAAAGCATCGCTGCAATGCTGCTGAGATGGGCAGAGGTCACACTGCTCCCACGTTGCCCTGGGGTCAAAGTCTCCCTGTTCCCATGCTCCCTGGGGGTTGCTACAGGGCGTACTGTTGTGCAGGACAACATCTGGTGTGTGGCTTTGGGAGAGGTCACTGTCCTTATCCCCGTCATTTAGAGGAGGGATGGACATGCAGGAGAAGGGGCTAGCCTGGATTCACCCAGCTCTTCTCAAACAGAAACACAAAACCAGGCTTTCCAGCCCTGAGGAACAAACTGCAGATCCAATGGCTCGCTCTGTCTGCCAGCTCTCATGGTTTTTGTTTGCTCTTGTTTTCAGAGAGGCCAAATTATCCCTGCTTAGATTAGAGGTAGTATCATTTCTTCAGCCTTCACCATGGGGAAAATCAGCTGGAAAGGGCAAAGTGCCATCAGTTATCTCCAGGGCTTCGGACTGATTTGCTCTCCATGTTCTGGAATAGTTGGACTTCAGGGTGAGACCAAGTGGAGAGAAATCTTCATCCCAGAAACGGTTGTTATCTTTATAAAGGTATTAAGCTGTTGGAAAAGAGGCTTAAATTTGAAGTGACCATTTGCCATAACTGCAACTTTGCCAGAAATTTGCTGTAATGTGGAATGACTCAGAAATATAAAACTAAGGGAAAATCCTCTTCCTTTGTTCGAGGGAGAAAAAGAGATGTATCCTTCTCTAAAATAGAACTGAAAGCTCTGCAGCATTGGATCGTATTCAGAATAAAAACTGCAGAGGAAATAATCCTGAGGATCTGGTTCCAGTCCTAGCACTGCCACCCTATGAACTGGTCCTCTTATTCAGAACAGAGGGGTGTAAAATGCAGCGTGTAAATCAATAGGTCAGACAAATCAGGTCTGAAGATCACCTGCAATGCTGTTATTTTCCTGCATTGATGGATGTTTCGAGCTGCCCCTTTTCCAGCCAGGCAGATGGGATGCCTGTGACAAGAGGAGTATATACATGGCTTGTGGCATCCTGTGCAAGGAGGGCAGAGAGGTAAACCTCCAGTCTAAATGGGTCCTATGGAGCCAGTGGGATGCTGTGGGCCCAAACTGCTTCCAGCTGCTTGCCTATCCTTCTCCTTGAGCTAAACATGCCAGATGCTGTGACTACGTCCCCTCCTAGCAGCCAGGGCTGTGTACCCTTGTCCGTCACCTAAACATCATCCTCCAGCTCCAAGCTAAAGCTTGGGAATGGCCTGGCACACATGGCCCTCTCAGCCCAGCTCTCTCATGAAGATAAACGATCCCATTTGATGTGATGACAGAGAACAGCAGCTGGGGCAGCCTCCCAGCTGCTATAAGGGCAAATCAAAGCCCTGAGTTTGGTATGGAGAATAAGACATCATCAGCATCTGCAGGCAAGGAAGGAGACAGTTTGCCCAGCTAATTAGCTTTGGGTGCTAATGACACCTAGAGCAGAAGATCCCAACTCACTGAGGTGATGTCTCTGTGCTGATTTGAAGGAGTGTGAGCAGGATCCAGGCACAGGGAATTGCTTCCAAAAGGATGTCTGTGCTTTTGATTTGCACTTGGCTTGATGTGTATGAGCACAAAGGAGAGCCTGCTGTCCTTCTGAACCAGTGAGAGCAGAGGTGGCCTTTGGAGGACACCCAGAACTGGGAGTTGGACCTTATGACTGTGATATGATGCCAAGGCAGAGATGGGCAAAGCTCAGAGCTGAAAAGCAAGAAAGAATCTACCCAAAGAGCAACCAAGATACCGGGATGCTTCTGCTCCTGGCGAGTGAAATCCTCACACAGAGAAGATTCTTTTCATTTGGTCAGAGCCTTCCATTCTGATTATAATCACAGCAGCTCATTCTGCCTCACCTTCTCCCTAGCAGTGATGGGGTCGCCCTGCATACCTCAGCAGGAAATTTCTAGAGGAAGTGTCTTTTACAACAAGTCTCTGTGATAAGAACATAGGCACCTTATCAAAACGCTTTGCTCTCTGTCATATTTTTTTAAATAAAACCTGTGTCAATCTTCTCCACCCAGCATGCCTATGGCTCACACCAACCTCATGAGGCCAGGAGACAAAGCTAGGAGATGAAGCCAGGTATTTGCTACCCTCTGCTGTTTTCTTCCTGCTATATCACCTTCCTCTAGTAGAACTCAACATTACTTTCTGCTTTCCTTTATGACCCTGTGCTATCTGGCAGAGAGAAACCATTATCCTTCCCATCAGGAGATGCTGAGCCTGCTGCCCACTCCATCTCTTAGCTCCCCAAGCCTCCCCACCCCCTTCTCCCAAATATCATCAGCTCCACACACACAGCAGCTGAACTTCCCTTTGTCTCCCAGCCTGCTTTCCACCCTGCCCTTTCTTCTTCTCCCCCTGCCATTATGTTTGGGCCTTTCCTCCCTCTGCATTGCTCACAAATTAGGAAGAGCTCCGAGAAGAGCTGGGCTCTGACCTGCCAAAGCCCTTCTGCAAGTCTCAGGGAACAGCCTGGCATCACTGGGGTTAATTCAGAGATAGCATCAGAGCAGCTCCTGCCTTTATTATCAACCCTTGACCCTTCACAGAACAAAACAACCTAAGAGATAAATGCCAGCTGTGTTGCTTTGGTGCCCATGTTGAATATTTATCACCACAAACACTATTAATCACAAGGAGAGGTATGGGCATAATTCCTTCCTAATGAGCCATGTTGAACTGATTCTAGATAGGGTCCAAAGTGCAGAGTTCCTGTCTCTCTTCACAGCTGCAGAGCTTTCCTCTGGGGAGATGTGCATTGCTGTATTTCAGAAACATCACAGGGAGATGGATGTGACCCTGCATTGCTAACGCAACTAATTGGCTACAATGATCGGGGTCACTGCCTTTAGAAGACAGTGTTCCTAGAGCAGAAGACTCACCAAAGCATGGGTTCTGGTCTGAAACCAAGGCACTAAGTGAGCATCTATGGTGCCATGGCCAAGTGATGGTGTCATGGGGAGGTGATGGTGTCCAGGTGATGCTCTGAAACCCCAAAGCATCTCTTCAGGAGGCAGCTCAAGAGATCCAGCTCTGGCTTCCATAGGCACTCAATGGCAGCTGAAAGATGCATGTTCCTTCTGAGTTCAACAGCACAGCAGAAGCTAGACAGCATCATAAAAATCTTGTTCACATTGTGGTTCCCTTGGGGAGTCCCCAAGGTACCAAGTCTTCTTCTCATGAAGGGCCACAGATGGTGGCAACTTCACCCAAACTTAAAGCTTGTTATCTCTCTTTCTTTGTGGATTGAAGACTTAAATGTGCCCAGCCTTAGCCAGATTGTTTTGGAGAAACTTCTCCAAAAGAGTGGTGATGCATCAGCACAGGCTGCCCAGGGAGGTGGAGGAGTTACCACCCCTGGAGGTGTTCAGGGAATGCAGAGATGTGGCACTGACAGATGTGATTTGTGGGTATGGGGGGTGGGTTGGAGTTGGACTTGGGGATCTGAGAGGTCTTTTGCAACCTTCATGATTCTATGAGTATTCAGCATTAACTCAGTTTTCTGGTAATCCAGGCCTCCCAAGCAAAGGTAATTGCAGGAGACCAGTGTGGAGACATACAGACTGTGAGGTTCTGACATCTGCCAGCAGGGTTAGAGAGGGACAGAGGAAAGGATGGAGCATGATATGATGCTCCTCCAGCTCTGGGCACTGCTGCAGTTCATGTAAACTAAGGGCAAATGGAATTTTTGATACAAAATGCCCTCAAATCTCACATCCTTTTCTTCCAGCCATGGAAGGATGCAGAAACTACTCAAAATCAACTTTTATTTTGGAGGGAGCAGTGGTTAATTCTAAGTCAGAACAATGCAGGGAATGGTCTTCCAAGGGCCCATGGATGCGGTTTTTGCACTCTCCACCAGATAAGTAAATGAATAACAAGTGCCACAGGACAGTGAGAATCAGTATTCATGGCATTTTTTTATGGCTGCCCAGGCTCAGCTTCATCCGCGAGCCTGAATTTTGCATTTCAAACAGAGAGAGGAGCACTGTGCAATGTAAGAAAGGTGTCCCATCTCCTGATGCTGCTCTGATTGCTAAGCATGTTTCCTGAGAACTCACAAACACACCCTGCAGTGAGCTGAGGAATGCAAAAAATAATAGGATCATTTCAGAAATGTCACACCTGCCTCAGATCAGATGTACTTTTAGCCTGGTTTCCTCAGGAAATGAGATCCTTAGAGCAGTTCTGAGCCTGGCTTGGCTGCTTGCCCTCTTTCTGGCTGCTTCATAAGTGTCACTCCAGTGTGACACAGCGGAGGGCTCTCATGTGTTTGGATGAGATGTGATGGGGAAAGAAGTGCTATGCCTCAACCCAGCCCAGTCAGGAGGGAGCGCCGTGCATTGAGAAGCAGCTTCCCTCGTTTCATCTCACTGCTTGCACACGTATGTGGTTCTATCCCAAGTGATTCCATGCCAGGCTTTGTTTATTTCTGCTAAAATACTGTCAGAAAAACTTGAGCTCTAAGGCGCAGGGGGATTTCAATTTTTTTAAATTTTTGTTTAGAACCACTGAGGAGCCATTCATCTCATTATTCATCAGGGTGCAGATTTCTCCATTGGCACAGCCTGGAAATGAGCAGCTTCCATCGCTCAGCCCTGCCCTTCCCTTTGGCTCTGCTCTGGCCCCCACCCCTCAAACCACAGGGAGGGGAGGATGAGGATTTTCTCATGATTTCATCATTCAGGGAGGAAGACTGGAAGGAAGGGCTGCCTTTGCTTGTCATGTTTTTCCCCAGGAATAGTTATCAGTGCTCTCTGCTGCTTTTAAATTGAGGAGTGCTCCAAACTTCTATTGTGCCGTAGCTGGAGTGGGAGGTCTGTGAAGTGGGTTTCTGATTTCTCTTATTTTTTTTTAACTCGTGCTGTTTTCTCAAGCATAATATTTTTTCACACTACAGTAGGATAACTGAACATATTTCTTTCCAAAATCACTTATTTCTCCCCCACCCTTCACCCCCAGAAACCCTGGTACAAGTGAATAGGAGGTTTCATCCCTACTTTTCCCAAGTTTCCATCTGTCCATATTGTTTAACAGCTCATTTTAGTTCTTAGAGTACAATCATAGGAAATTAAATCTCATTTCCAAGACAAACAGGAACATTAAGGAAACACACCCCTTTTCAGACATTCAGTTCTGAACCAAGAGATTGCCTTGAGTTATAGCACAAATTCCGATCTAGGCTTTCTGGGTCATACTTGCCTCTTGTTCTTATAGGATTTACACACACACACAAAAACAAACAAAAAAAAAGCTTTGCATAGCACTCTCATCTTCTATCTCCTCTTTCTTTCCTCTGATCATCACTGTTGGCCACGTCCCTGCAAACCCACAGCCCTTTTTCTAGGATATTCCCACCTGTACTCCTTCAGATGCTGCCTGCCTACTGATGATCCCAAGAAGGTCCATGGCTCCCGTAGACCCCAATCACAAAGAATGCCACCTAGGTGGGCAGGAGACTTGGCACTGGGCAGGAGGCCTCCTGCTGTCATACTCTGAACCATCACTAAGGTGATGGAGGATGCACTGAATTCCTCGTTGCCATGGTAACTGGATGCCCCGCACTGACAGCCAGGCAGGATGCTCTGTTCTCCATGCTTCTGGCCAGACCTTGGAGCACCTGGGCTGTTGGGGACCATGGAGATCCTGACCGTGGTCCTTTGGAGCTGCTCAGGTAAATGGATAGCACGGAGGTGGATTTTTTCTGCTCTGACTCTTTGGAGAGGAGAAAATAGTGAGGTGAGAACCCCCTGCACTGAGCACTGCCCCTCTGTTCCCTCCTAGGACAGCCAGCATTCCTGTCTGAGGACCTGCCTGCCCGCTCCAGCTGGGAGTACCACGGGGGTGAGATCCCCAAACCCTTCTGCAGAAATTCCCTGACCCATCCAGGGCTTTCCTTCCTGGGTTGAGCAGCCACCCTTCCCAGCCCACGTCCAGACTTTTGATGAGAGCAGCCTCTCCCCACTGCCTACTCTGCCAACAACCCAGGCAGAGGATGTAGCAGCATCCCAAGTTGCAGTCAGCACCAGCAGAGCCGTCCCAGTCTGACTCTATCTTTTCCATTAGCTCTGGCCTCACTTCTTGCCACTTATTCCTCCAGCTCCTGGTATTTAATTTGCTCTAACCCCACAAGCATCCTCAGGTCTCCCTCCAGTATGATCCTCCATGGAATTGGGTCCATTCAGATCTCCCACAGGTTCTCAAAGGATTTCAGATCCTCCTCTCTCCTCATTCCCATGTCTGTTTCTTCTCAATGCCCTGAAACATGCCCCAGTTCTCTTGCTTCTCTTTCTCTGGCTTAGGTGACGTCTTCATCCACATGGACAGCAGCCTGTATTCATTGCCCTGCAGCACAATTGAGCTGGAGGTGGCCAATCCCACCTACCAGTGGGTGCGGGACAGTCCAGGTAAGGTCCTCACTCCCCTCAGCCACAATGGGCTCTGCTACTGTGAGGCATGAGAGGGGTAGGAGGGGAAAGAGCTGTGCAAAGTTCTGTGGAGCAAATGAGAAGCAAGTAAGGGCTGGGACCTCATGAGATTGCATGTGTTGGGGGTCCTGACAGGTTTCATTAGGAATATATTCAGGCTTTTGGATGGTTCTTTTATAGACAGGGATATCTCTAGCAGAGGAGAGAGCACTGGTGAATCTTGATTTCTTCCTCCTTACTCTTCAACACCTCATCAGAGAAGGAAGGGAATGAACAGCTTTGGGAGTTCTTGTAGAGTCTTTGTTGTGGTTTGAGGAGGGCCACCCTAGGACAGCCCAGGAGAACATGGCACAGACACCCAGGCACTGGGACAGCTCAGCACAGCTCCTGGACATCTCTCAACCCCTCAATTTCCTGCACTAGACCCCAAGCTGCTCTCAGTCACTGAAGAAGGACATCTCCTGTTCCAGAACTTCCAAGCAGCTGACAGTGGGAACTACTCCTGCACCATGTCCTACACAGAGCATGGGCTTCCTGTGTCCCAAACTTTCCACTACAGAGTGTTTGGTGAGTCCTATGCTGAAAAGCATGAGGGCAGGAGGGTTGGAGGAGTCACGGAGGGAGAGGAGAGAGCTCAGCCCTTTGGTTGAGGGAGTTCCCTCTAGACAAGGAGGAAGAATCAGACACATTTAGGGCTTTTTCCTATAGGCTACCATGTGCTTGGAGGCCTGGAGATTTTGCTGGTCTTCCATAGCAAGCTCTGTGAAAACGAGTGGACCAAGATGTTCCTGTGGGATTTACAGGAGAGGTTGAAGCAGCTGGAGGTTGAGCAGCGCTGCAAAATCCATCTCGAGGCCACCGCCTGCTTCCCCTCCGCCGACAATCCTTCAGATGAGTTTGTTGTCCAAGTACATCTAGAAGGTAAAAAATAAGCTCTTGGCTTCTGAAATTACAAATTCTCGCGAGATGGCTAAATGTTTGAGGTGTTCAGGGCTTTGCCAGCCTCCTACTGGAGCTGCAGCAGCCTGAGCTGTGTTGCTGACTCTCTGTACTCTAGTGTCCTTCTTCGGGCCCAATTGGGATGAACAGTGCAAACCCCAAGGTGTGGAGGTGGACACATACTGCTACCGCAAAACAGTCCAGCAGAGCCTCGAAAAGGTGAGCCCTGGAACCACTGCAACTGCTGCAGTGTAGAGGACCTCTGCAGCAAGGGCTCAGCTCCTCTCTCGACCCCCTCCCCAGGTCCAGCAAGCCATTACCAAATTCTTCAAGGAGCATGTAACCTTCCACGTCACTGGGGATGATTTTTCCAGAATTGTCTTCACCACTGCGTTTGTTGGCTTCTTGGAGATCAAGAAGTGCAGCAAGGGCTACGGGCAGACCAAGCAGCTGCGAAGATGTCTCGAGTGTTGTAGTGAGCCAAGAGTCCACCACCCTTTTTGATTTTCCCCCTGCTTTCCAGCCCTGCTTGCCCCTTCCCCTCTCATGCAAATCTCTGTTCCTGGGTCTTTGCTGCTGTTTCTATGCATGCTGAGCCTGGGGAATGTGCTATAAGGGGTAAATCCAAGCCATAAATCACCAGGAATTGGTTTTTTTGACTCTTGTTGGAGTGTATCTGCATGAAGCAGCTGGTGTTGCTGCTCAGAAAGAACTTTCTTTGTGTTCTCTCCTCAGTTGTATGCCCACCAGGGACGTTCAGCCCTCCTACAAACAGACAGTGCTCACCATGCCCCATGGGAACCTACAGTATGATCTATGGGAGAGCATTTTGCACCCACTGCAAGGATGGCATGATCACCCGGGGGCTGGGTGCCAGATCCACGACTGACTGCATAAAGGAGGAAAGGACCAAGCAGGGTACATCTATTTGCTGCTGGAGCAGGGCAGGGCGGGGACTGGGTGGCTCAGTGCAGGGCAGGCAATGTAGTGGGACCCCGGAGCAGATGCCCAGATATGTTGGCCATGGCAACTTGTACTGACTAAGTTCCCTTTGGAAACAGGAAACTACTGTCTCTTCCATCATTATCCCTGAGGAGATCCCATCTTCCTCACTGCCCCCTCTCACCAGGCACTGAGCAATCAGATCTCCCTTCACCTTGCTGTTCCCATCTTCCTTTTAAGCTCTGCTAACTTCACTGCTAGGAGTACTGTGGATCCCATCATCTCTGGTACTTGGGGAGACTAACACCAGGGTTGTCCCCAGAGCTTGCACCAGTGGGACTTCTCCTTTTGGGGTAAATCAATCCATTTCTGTTTCTCTTCAGTTGACTCCATCATTCGCAAGATCCCACTTCTGCTCCTCATCATCTTGCCACTAGTACTAGGCACCAACATGCTCTTCATCTTGTAAGTCTCAGCTCCTTCTCTCAATATGAGGTATTTTGTGTCATTCTGTTGGTTTTGGTCCCTCAGCTCTACGTTCTTCTTTGCAACAGATGGAGCTCCTGAGCCCATCACTGTGACACCAGCAAAAGACAGCATGCTAATACAGGGGTGCAGAATACCTGTGGAGGGAATTACCATTGGCAACAGTTTACCTCATAAAATCATAGAACATTTTGGGTTGGAAGGGACTTTTAAGATCATCTAATTCCAACCCCCTGCTAAAGGAGGCTGTTGGATATGGCCCTGGGGAATCCTGGCCCTGAGAGTGGTGCTGGGTGGCTGCATGGCTCTGGTGCTGGTTCCTGGCATGGGGATCCCATTCTTCACTCTGGATCTCTGTCTTTTTGCAGTGCCTCTTGCTACTGGTACCGAGAGTACCGGCTGTCATCGCCAATGACTTCCAAGATGGCAGGAATCACCAAGGCAGTGAAGACAGTGACCAAGTTCTGTGGGATCTCCAGGCAGAGCCTCCAGGCTGGCCCTTCTGCTGCAGCTCTCAGCATCACCAGTGAAACTGACACATCTGAGGAGGGTGAAGAGGAGTCCTTGCATGGACAACTCACCCCTCCCAAGACCCCAAGCCTTGCTGCTGTGAGTGATGACACACCTGCTGTGCTGGAACTGGAGGACAAAACTTCAGTTTTTGAGATTCCCTCCTCAAATGCAGGCCAGTAGTATTGAGGGAGAATATCCTTACAGCTTTCTGTGTGTGCCTCCATCCCATCCACACAGGCTAAGATATCCAGCAATGAAGAAGAGGGACACATTTCTCCCTGTCGAATTTGTCTTTGCAAATTGTTCTGATTACAACTATCCCCTTTGCTATAAATATTGGCTTTTATTCTTTATTCTTTTATTTTATCTCTCTTTGACACTGGATGTGCCTAACACAGAGAGACATGGAGGTTACAAGGGGGGAACCTAGCATACAGATTGAGGAACATTTTGTCTTTACTCCTATGAAGCATCCTTCCTCAGGCAGGGAGCCAGTCTTGTACCTTGCACTCAGCTTCCTTTCTTTACCCCTTGTAAAATCCAAATTATTTGCTGGGATCAAGGTTACATGGCTTAGGACAGGACAAAGCTCAGCCTCAGATCTCTTCATTTTCAAAGCCAACCTCAGCATGCAGATCCTTTGAAAGGATTCCCAACTTTGTGGCCTCAGAGAAGAGATCATTATTAGTTAAAACTTTCCTGAGCCTGGCAGCTGTTGGTACTCCAGGAGAGGGCAGCAATGCAGTGTGAGAGGCACTGCTCCAGCAATGGGTGGTTTTTAATAAAAATGAGCTCTGGATTCAAAAATCACACAAGACAAGGGGTTGGCTCTGCTGCTTGGAGTAGAAGCAGCAGACTCAGAGCAGGAGCATTGGTTCCACTCCAGATCTTGTGTTTCGTACAGTAGTTTCAGGGCACTAAGCCATCCCAAGAAACTTCTTCAGCAGAAAATGTGCTGGGAAACTCTTGGCTGAGGTCCACAGCCAGCAGACCTGTTGGCCCAGCAGTACTTGGGATGGGATATCAGATACTGCCTTAGAGATGAGAATGGGGAGAAGAGCGCAGCGGGGAAGTGGCAGAGTAGGGCTCAGGTGTGTGTGATGTCTGTGGGGCTGAGGCTGCCAGTGTTCAGCTGCGAGGTGCAGGCAGGAGGGCTGCTGGTCAGCTATAAAGCTCAGTAATATTCTCCTTCGGTCCTTTTCCAGCTCTTAGGATGCTCTATGAGACTGAATGCAGCTTGGGTGTCAGCACGCTGAAGGTAGGGAAAAAACAATGATGGGAATACTGGGTTGTGAGGCAGGGAGAGCAGCAACATGGAGTAAAGCTGGAGGAGGTGATGGGAACAGGCTGCTCTGCCAGGCTGGAGGTGCTGGGAAAGGCTGTGTGTGGCTGTCTGAGTCAAAGGATCTGGAGACCACTGAAGTTCTTAAAAGTACGGACACGTTCAGCTACCACAGTCACTCTCAGCTTCTTCTCTCTGCAAAACCCTAAAAGAATTTGCAGCCCTGTTTTGAATGAACCCGCAGGGCTGCAGTCCAAAACACAATCAAGTTAATGAGGCAACACTAATGCCCACTCACTGCTATGTACATGTCAGAGACATCCAGCAACATGAAAGGAGGCTGCTGCCTTGGTAGGGTCAGGGATGAGGAGGCAGCAGCTGCTGCTGCCCAACATAGCTCTACAGCCCAGCTTGGAGGGAACAAATTCCTTCTGACCGATCTTGAGATGAGCATAATTAGCAGGTCTGTGTTGAGGGCTGAGGGTGGGAGTCACGGTTGTCTAAAGGCGGGGGGAGCTGCTTCTAGAGGTGAGCTGACCCTGCTATCAAGGGCAAGGAGCATGGGAGAAAAAATTCCTGTGCCAAGGTCTGGCTCCTCCAGCAAGGCTCAAAGAGTTCCCCATGGAGGGAGTTTGGGCTCAGCTGCAAGCACACATGTATGATCTGGCCCACATGCACTGTCCTGGAGTTGGTCAAAAGCCCCTCCTGATGGATTTCTGCAGTGTTTCAGTCTCATGTCCAACTAACTTCTTAGGACTGCTTCTCCATGGGAACCGTGCTGCTTCTGCACTACATTTAGGACAGAAGCGTGTTAGCACACATGGTATTCTCAAACACCTGAGGATGTTTGTGTCAGCATGTGTTTAGCTGCTTCCCTGGGCTGGGAGTTAAGAGAGAGGTCATTGGGTTTCTGGAAAACCAAAGGGATTGTTGGTGTGGGGTGGTAAGGCAGTAAATGGCAGCAGTGTAATCATTTGTAATCATCAGCCCACACTGCTATTTGACCAGATTGTTATAACTAATTATGTTATGTTTGCAAGCAGTATCTTGAAAATATCCCTATTTGTGGTAGATCTCAGCTATGCTGTATCCTAAAAGGTCTTAAGTTAAATGAGGGTGATTCAGTGCATGTAAGGAAAGCTTTTCAGAAGTAAGTTGGGAATTGAAGTTTCATCTCTCAAAGTCCATCTTCAATTACTGATTTTTAAAGGAAAATATTCTGGTCAATAACTTATTTTCTGGCAATCCTGAAGTTCAAGTAAAACACCAAACAGGAAACGTTGGCCAGAAGAAAAAGCAGAAAAGGTTTAAGATAAATAGAAACAGTGATTTCAAATGGGAAATCCGTATCATCTGCATGCCTCAGCTTTATGTCTGGGGAGATGTTTCTCCCTGGAAATGAGAGCGTGGTGAAGCCTTCCTGTGTTGGTAACAGCTTCTGGAAGTCACAGCCCCAAAGGCAAAGCTTCAGCCTGCCTGTTGCTTTCACTTTTTGTTGATCTCACCCAACTGGAGGGGCAGGGATGAGCAGAGCAGGATCAGGCCCTTGGTTGCATATTGGTATCCATGACAACCTCTGGTTGCTGGCAGTGATTGCTGAAGTTCTTCTGCACCAGAGCACCCTCTGCTAGGATGGAGCCCTCATTGGGACCTGAGAGGACCAAGGGACCATGGTGTCCCCATGAGGACGATGTGGAAGCTCCACAGTGCAGCACTGATCCCTGCCATGAGCCCTCTGGGCAAGGCTGCTCTCCCAGCCCTGAGCTCTGCAGACTTAGGGGCTGGTGGATTTTAATGAAATGGGGATATTTCCTCAGTGGCATCCTTTGAAGCCCAGCTCCCTTCTTCGGTCAGTGCCAGCAGGACCACTGCTGTGATGTCCCATTAGATCATTCTCCTGGATGTCTTGGAGATGCTGTTACGGCAGCTCCAGTAACGGGGCAGCTCTGAGGCAATCATTCATGCTAGAGGAACCAATCCTGCTGAACAACATGAGAACCCCCCAGACAGCTCACGGCCTCCACACCCTGGGATGAGATGTGTTTAAAGGCAGAAAAACGAAGCTCTGGCTTTTGATTAGCATATGGTGCTGCTTGGAGAAGTGAAGGTGGGTGGGAGGGGAGAGCAGTGTCTGAAGGCACAGGTGAGGAGCTGGCTGCTCTCTTGCACTTGAGAAGGGATTTTTGCTGACCCTGCACACAGCTCCCAGTGGGCTGTGCTCTACTCATCCACCTCTGGGCAAAGTAGGAGCCCTTCCCAGCTCCTGTGGTGGAAGAGCTGTGCTGTAAGATGTGACACTATCCCTTCTCCCCGTGCTTCATCCTTCTCCAGGTATCTTCCATCACACCCTCCCATTCCTCATCCACTTCCACCTCCCCTTTTCTCCTTGCTCCTCTCTCCAGGCTCTTCTCCCTTCAGCTGCTCAAGACCTGTTGTTCCAGCCTGTTCATTCATTGTTTTGGACACCTGTGTCTCAATGTTTCTCACATGTCACTTATCCACAGCAGTGTCTATTCCCTGCAGGTATCTCTGATTACATTAAGGTCGTAGCTAACTGCATTTTCACTCTTCTTCTCTCAAGTTTATTAACTAATAATCTTAAGTTACAGTTTCTTAAGACATTAAATAAGTTGGAATCATGCTGTTCTGGTTTAACTTTGTGATCTCATCTGTACTTGAGATCCACTGGCTCCTTATTTTCTTGATAACCACAAACTTGCTTTAGCTTAATCCATCTTAAGCCAGCAGTCAATTAAAATTATATTCTGATTCTGCAGACCCAGACTCCTGCTGTTATCACATATTGCTTCCAATCATGCATCACAGCATTAACTCGTGGCTTGCAGTGTTAGGTCCATCTCAATTCAATTATAGGATTATGCATTATTCTCCACTCCAGGCTTAAAACACACATGGTTAAGCCACAAGTCTTCAAGCTTTTACCTGCTTAAGTACTGCTAGCACTTCTCTGGTCGCTGTGTTTAAAGCTGGTTTATTTTATTCTCTCTGTGTATTTGTTTTGTGTGTCTGCCCACACACTTAAGATGACAGCACACTGCTGAATTGAACAGTGCTATTATCAGGCTTGTACTGTTTATTTTGCTGTTGGCATGCTGTAAAATAAGACATGCAGATTTATTTGACTGTTACATTGCCAAATTCTGGACTTGTATTTCCATAATTCCAATGGGGATGGATCAATAAAGCCAGTCCCCAAGCATATCTTATCACCCCTTGATGCTAGAGGCTTTTCTGTAGAACAAAATTCTAAGCAAATAACTGCTGCTTGTGACAGCCCCTAGTATTTGTTCTTCCTCTCTCAAGGTAAGTGCAAGTCCGTTCTAAACACCATTCCTCTCCCTGCAGGTGTAATCTCAGCCTTCAGCCAGCCCTGCTTTGGGAAGCTGGGATTTTCTTGTTAGAGCTGCCTGCTCTGATGGATGGATAGATGCCTTGGCATCAGTCTTGTGAATCCTGGTGTATCCTGGATCCAGCTGTTCACTGCACATGTGGCAAGCAGCCTACAGGCAAAGATGTAATTGGGTAATCATGCTATTTCTGCCGCTAATATGGTGCAAAATGGGCTTAATCACAACTCAAGTGAGGAGAGAGGTTTCCTATACTTCATGCAACGTGCCCCATCCCAAAGCATGAAAGCTTAGCAAGCTGGAGCATCAATATAGAGAGAAGCCCCCAGATTCCCTATATTGAGCAACACTGGCAACTTTAGGCAGGAGCCACAGTGAGTCCTCCTTAGAGGTCAGAGTCCCCTGACAGCAGTCCCTGAGCTGGGGGGATGCAGTCTTTGTGGAAATGAAGTGTAAAGCTTTCTCTCTGCAGATGGTCGCTCATGGAAGTGATTCACTTTGAGCTGAGCCAGGAGCTGGATAAATATAGAGCCACTCTACCAACTCAGGTGGAGCACAGAGCAAACTAATTGTCTGAGTGCTGATGGGCAAAGGGACGTCTTGCCAGACGCTGTCAGTGTAAGGCAATTAATTAAAAGCACTCCTGTGTAATTCTAAGTAGCATTTATTTCAAGCCCAAAATAAGACCACTGTCAACTTGGTCTGTTCCTTCTCCTCCAAACAGACATCCTTACTCTCATAGCCAAGATGCAGGAGATAATTAGAGTGCCTTGCTCACTGCTGGCTGATGTGTGTCCACTTTGGAGCATCATGATTTAGAGGATAATAAATTAGAGAGGGCATATGACAGC
The DNA here is from genome assembly GCF_019238085.1 of Lagopus leucura. Classification (NCBI taxonomy): domain Eukaryota; kingdom Metazoa; phylum Chordata; class Aves; order Galliformes; family Phasianidae; genus Lagopus; species Lagopus leucura. The sequence continues at coordinate 592,990 of NW_024962305.1, read as the reverse complement.
AGGTAGGGACACGTGGAAGGCCTGAACAGCTTTAGGAGAACAGAGTTGGAGTGTATGGAGAGAAGGGTGGGAGCAGGCTGCTGGTGTCTGGAATGGTGGTGAGAAATGGCTGTCCGTGCCCACAGAAAAGCAAGTGAGCAAATCAGCATAATTTGCAGCCCAAAGGCTGTAGGCTGGACATGAAGCTCTCAAACGATGGGAATTAAGGCACTCAAAGTGATATGGTCGCTTTTGTTAGAAAGTAAACAGCCGTCTGTTACTCCCAGACCCTCTTTTGGTGGGAGAAGAAACAGCTGTGGGGTACAGAGCCCAGCTCTGGGGAAGGGCAGTGGTACAGCACCCACCCAAGGTTGTGATGCCCACCTGCAGGGTCAGGCAGTGGGATTATGGCTTGAAACAGATTTTCTGAGGGCTGCAGTTGTCCTGGGCACGAAAAGGTTTGGTTTCTTTGCATGCTTGCTTAAGGACTGATTGTTTTGGCACCGTGCGGTTTTGCTTTGCGTTGCACAAAGCGTGGCTGGCAAGCATGGGGGTCTGCAGGGTGTGTGAACAGGTCAAAGCCATCAGCAGCCTTCCTGCTTGGCTGGTCCTTTGTGACTTCTCCAATTAGTGCTGCAAAGGCAGTTGCAATTAAAATAATACCTATTCAAGATGAAATTATAATTGCTGTGGGCTTATTATGTAAATTGTGCAAAGCATATAGGAGCTGAGCAGCAGCAGCTCCATATCTCCTGGTCTAAAGGCTGTTCTTAACTACCAGACTTCTATAGCTAAGCTCAATGCAATCTAATTCATCTTTATTTTTCTTCTTTTGTATTTTTCCCCCATTCTCTTGCCACCAGCAAATGGAAACAGCAATGGATCCAGCAAATGGATCCAATGTCTAGAGCAGTTGCTATGGACAGAAGGATGCTAGACCATCATTTCTTGTCCTGAGGGACAACCTGACTGGAGGATGCTGCTACAAACTAGGCAACCAGCTGCTTATTTGCTCATTTTGCATTGGCTTGACCGCTTGCTTAGCAACATCTTCTGTGCTGAGAGGGCTGTACTGCGTTCTCCAGGTTCTGTGGTCAAGGTTCTGTGACCACAAGTGTTGATTTGTACTGGGAGAAGGGCAGCAGCTTTCTTACAGCCAGTAAGAATTAGGGAGCTCAAGCAGTGGACAGGGTCACCCTGCCTTGCTCTTCAGGACAGACAGAGAAGGATGCAGCTGTGGGAGAGGACACTGAGTGTCACCTGAGCAGGATGCAGCTGTGCATCCTCCCTGCCCTTTCCTCTTCCTTCCAAGTGGAGAGATTTAGAGCTTGGAGGCAGGTGAGGAAATGGTGGCACTGAGAACCTGAAAGCCAATTTGCCACTCCATGCAGGAAAGCTGTGGCTCCCATCTGATGAGCAGAAAGGTGCATTCTGTAGGGGAAGGGAGCACAGATGAGGGTCTTCCAGCAGAAGGAAAGCAGCTGGAGCAGTGGGGGGCTCAGCCCTGGCTGCTGGAGACACACTCAGCTCTAGCAGAGGTTCCCAAAGTACTCCTTTAGGAACTGTTATAGCCTCTCAGTGTGGTTTGGACCCCTGGGAGGCATCAAGCTGAAACACAGCACTATAATTACCACCGACAGCTTAAACAATGTAAGGGAGCTGGAGGCTGGGAATGTGTCCTCCCTCCCACTGGGGCTGTGGGGGTGGGCAGGAAAGACAGACGCTGCTGGGAATCTGTGGGACTCATCCAACAGCTTTTGGTGTGAGCCCCAGCCCAAGGCAGGTGACCATAGGGCAGACATTGGCCAGTTCAGCACAGAGGTCTTGTTCTGGATATTTTCCCATTCCCTTGAGCAAAGCGTATTGGAATGAAGTGAGGTTTCTCTCCTTTTAGTAGAGGCAAAAAGGCTTGATGGATGCAGCTTGGCTGTGCGTCCTGATGCTGGGATGAGCTTTCTGTGCTTCCCAATGCTGTTATGTTTGACTTCACTTCCCCTGTGACCTCAATGATGTTATATTTGACTTTACTTCCCCTGTGACTCCACAGCAGGCAAACAGCCGGCTAGGGCTGGGCTGCAGCTCCACCAGAACCAAACCAACCTCATGCTGGCCATGCTCCACTTGGGCTCCTTCACACCTGGTTGATCACAGGCAACAGGAAGTCTGGTTACCACGAGCAGAGTCTTGGACTGTGAGAAAGGATTGGTTTGGCCTTGCAGATGTGCAATGGTCAGGTCTATGTCCACCGTGAGGTTCTTTGTTCCTCCTCCATCCCATCACCTGACCGCTTGCAGATGCGTCTGTTTCCTTCACCCACTCCCACGAGGGAGGGGAGAATGCTGTGGCTGAGCCAACTGGTTGTATTTCACTTGGAAATAAGCAGATGGAGCAGACAGATGGGAGAGCAGAGCTATATATATATATTTTTATTGCACAGATACCTAATAACCAATAAAATGGGTCTGGGACCACAAAAATCTCTGGCATGGTTGCCATGGCAATATGCACACCATTCCAATGAGATGCAGGAAAGAAATATTTTGTGCCGTTGGAGAGCTTTCTGAAGTAAAAATAAATGAGATTTAAATGGGTGATTACAGCTGCCTCGAGGAGCACCTGCCAAAAATCCTGGGCCAGACCATCCACCAGAACATGGTTTGTTCTGCTTACATTGCAGTGGTGGCACAGCCATCAGAGCCAAAGCTGGGAGACAAGAGGAGGGGTGTGTGCATGGGGACATCTTCTATACAAAGGGAGCTGACTTGTGGAAGGATTTGTTGCAGGATGTGAGGGTGGCAGAAGTTTACATGAATCCAAAAGGAAACTGGACATTCCTGGAAGGAAAATCCAGAGAATTACTCAGTGAGATTGTATGAGTCTGGAAATGATCTGGGAAATGGGAAGCTATCAGAAGAAACTGTTGTTCTAGGCTATGCAGATATCTGCTTGTGAAAAGCAGTGCCCAGTGCTCAAATGACAGGGATTAAATGGCATCAAAAGAGATGTATGGGGATGCAGGTCACGGTGTGCCCTGCTGACACCGAGCAGGTCATTACAAGCAGCTGAAATGCTCAGTGTTTCACAAATGAAGCCCTTAGAGGAGGTTTGGATAATTCCACCTGAGGCTTGAGCATGGGGCTTGTAGGAATCTGTGTGTAGCTTTTTGAAATGGGACAGAAAGTTCCATATCTCACCACTTGAGTCTGTCCTGGTGATGCTAATGTCTCATTGCCTCTGGGCTTGCTGAGTTCTTCATGTGTGTGCACCCCAAGTGGCCACTTCTCTCTTCCCTTTTCTCTGGGTCTTCCCATCTCATGTTATCAGTCCCCCAGAAGTGAGGGATTCATTTCCTTGAAAACCTCTGTTCTCTATCATTAAGTCTCCCTTGCAATGGAGCCCTGGCCTGAATCCTGAAAGCAGGAGGCAATCTGAACCTGCTTATGGGCTCTGTTACCTTTGAGATGTCACAGGAGAGCAGAGGTTCGCCCACTCTACCACCCCTGTGGTGTTCTGCTGACAGAGAACTTTCAGGAAACAGTTTTTCCACTGCAGGAGGGATTGGGTCACATCCCATAGGACAAAGGGCATCAGGGCTCTGTTGGCTCTCTTAGCATCGAGGAGCCAGAAAGGAGTTGAGATTCTGCTCCAAAGAGCCACAGACAACCCATGCTACTCACAACCAGCGTCTGGGTATGGCTTTGCACCAGGGTGATTCCCAGAGCAGGGCTGGGATCTGCCTGAGATCAGATCACCAGTTCAGTCATGGCTGCTGAACCCATCGGTGTTCCCACCAGGAGCATTCACCCCTTCTCACCCTGGCTGGAAGCAGAACCCAAAGGGTGAAGACAACAGTGTAGCATTTTTCCTTCCCTCAGTGGAAGGAAAAGCCAGCATGACATTAATGATGTTCGTATCGCCCTGCTCCCAGATGCTGTTAATGGTTCGCCATGCAAACTTGGTGCTACACTGGGATCCTTCCTTCCTCATCCTCCCTGGGGGATGGAGGTAACCTCTGCTGATCCTTCAGAGCAGGGCTGCCTGTGGACCCCCAGGTGCAGAGGGGCAGGCAGGGGAGCAGTGCTTATTCATGGCAAGGAAGCAAACTGCTGGCTGAGCTCTGCGTGGGAAGGGCCAGGAGCTGAGCAGTGTGACGCCTCAGGGGATGAATTCAGACAGGCTCCTAGAATAGAGCAGGCGGAGGTGATGGGAAATGGATCCCACTGGGATGTGCTGGCTGTCCCTTCTGGGCTGAGCTGCCGGGGGTTGGGACACAGCACCCATGCCAGTGCCTGGGTCTGATTTGTTTCCTCACTCTTATTATTCCTTTCATTTGCAGATGCTTGCAAAGCTACTACAGGAAGGAGCAGCCTGAGCAGCACTGAAGCTGGCTGCTGGGACCTTTGGTGTTGCTTTGATCTCCCAGTCCTTAACCAGACTTCTCCATTGTACTTGGAAGCATCGTAGAATCATGGAATGGTTTGGGTTGGAAGGGACCTTTTTGGCTCTTGGTCATTGTGACATCTCTGGGGCTGGGACTTGCACATTTGCTGGCTGTAATGCTTTATCACACAATCATGTGTTACAGACTCAGAAAATCCTTTTGCAAGCTGCCATGTCCCAATGTGCACCAGCTAACAAGTTTGAATCACAGTTCCATCATACTCTTTGTTTCCCAGAATGCGTGGGCCAGTGTTTAATGCACAGCCTGGTTTATCTTTATGCAAGAAAATTTTGATTTAAAAAAAAAAGAAAAAACAACAACTAAACTAAAAAACAGAGGGCTGGGGGGGAGTGCTCAGATTTTAGCTGGGTTTTGGCAGATGGGGGAAGCTATTCATGGAAACATTATCCCAAAATAGCTCAGAGAAGAGGCAGGTGGTGTCAGTCTGTCTGTCTGTCCCAGCTGTGGGGCAGAGCAGGGGATGAGACCCAAAAAGGATCACCTCAAAGGGAACGAGGCTTAGCAGCTGCAGTGCTGCTTCCTGAAGTATGCGAGCAATGGGGCAGGGGGACTCTTGATGTGACACACCTTGGTGGCACAGAGGCAGCTGGGGGTGGGCAGATACCCAGCTTGTCTTGGTGTGGGAGCAGAAAGGATGCTGGCACCACAAATAGCAAGTTATTTCCATGGCAGTGCTCTGGGTGTGTGAGTGCAGACCTCTCCACCTCCTCCCTGCCTCTCCCTACCTTCTGCTTCTCCACTACAGAATTTACCTGGCATCACACCCACATTCTGCCCTACCCTGTGTCTGCCCACCACCCATCTCTTTTTGCTTTATTTTCCTGAACCATCACATCATGAGATGCAGGCTTGGAGGCAAGCTCCCCCTCCCAGGCCCTTGAATAGGGAGACTCTTCTTCCAGCCTATGGCTGAGCTGTTCTGGGTCTGTGCATCCATCGACACCTTCTTGTCTGCCTCTTTGCTGCCAAAGCATAGGAGTGTGAGATCTCCAAGTAGAAAAACAGAGGGAGAAGGGGGAGAAGTGCCAAGCTCAACAAGGCAGGAGCAGGAGGCAGATGGGCACTGGGCCAAATGGAGATGTCAGTCACTCCTCCTGCACCAGGAGGGCTGCAAAAGGAGCTGGCGTCCCGGCTGTGTCCTCCTGCCATGGGAGCAGAGATGGTGGCACGAAGCTGCAGTCACTGCATAGGACAGAGGATACATCCATGTGTCCCTGTGTTGGACCACTCCAAGGTACAGTGAGCACAGAGTGTCACCAACTCCTCAGCATTCCCCTTCTCTCTCACAAATGTGCTGCATTTCCATGGTACGTGGAGAGATGTGGGGCTCCATCTCTCCCCAGCTCACTCTTTCTTGGATACTGACAACATTTGAGTCCCAAGAGGGGAGCTCAGAGCTCCTCTGCCTGGAGATGCAAAGTGACAGCACAAAGACAGTGGAAGATCAAGGAGCATCAGGAGTTGACTTTTTTCAAAGCCTTGGCCAGTCTGGAGCCCTCTATGTGCAGTTAGTGACAGGTTTATGAGAAGGAGAGCCAGGAGAAGGCACCAGCTGGCAGAGGGAGACCCTGGCCCACTTCCCATGGCTTTTCAAGGCAAAACCCAACAGCCTGGGCCAGCAGGAAGACAGTGGGACCTGTGAAAGCAACTACCCCAAGCTCCAGTCCTATCCAAGCTCTGTCTTTGGCACAGATTCCTGCAGGAGGATGCCTTGCTGGAGGTCACAAAGCTGCGTTCTCAGTGCTGGTGCCAGCCGTGAGCCAGCAGCTCCCACCAGCCCCAAACACCACCTCCAGCACAGGAGACAGCAGAGGAGGAAACACGGAGGTGACATAAAAAACAGTGTTTGCTTGCTTGGCCATCTGCTGTGGTGCTACAGACGCCTTCCCAAACAGCTCAGCACTGGCTGGAGAAAACAGGGAGTTATTTTGGTTTTTCAGCATCCAGCACCCAGCGGAAGGATGCATCCTGTGGAGCAAGCAGGAGGGCGATGCTCAGCATCAGGACCACAGAGACAGGAAATCACACCCTCTGTGCCATGAGCCACCGGTGGTACAGGCATTGCAGGAGCTCCAGCAGCACCTTGACTGTGTCTCCTGTAAAACTGGTCAGCTCAGGACCTGATGTGTGCAAAGGGCTGTGCATGCTCAGAGCATCTCAGTTGGTTTCTGGTGGTTTGCAGGCAAAGCAGCAATGTGCAATCCCAGCTGTATGGACTCCCTGAATTAGCAGTCACTGTCTGCCCTTTGGGAGATGCTCTCCTCACTCCTTCTCTGCCTTTGCATTTCCCCAGTCACGAATCAGAGTCCCCAGAGCAGACCCAGAGCAAAGGCTGGCTGAGATTTGACAAGTTTTATAAGGTGCATTAATAGCACAAAACTGGAGGCTGTTCTGCTGGAGGGCTTTGGCAATTCATGGCCCAGCTGAAATTATTCAAAAAGTGCAGGAGATTCTCCTGCATTCAACTTGAGATTTCAGAAGGAAATAGCTTGCAGGAGACCCACACAAAGCAAATCATGGCAGGGTGACTTAGAGCCATTTGCCTTTTGGATTATATTGAAGTGGAAGCATTTCCTTGGAACAGCCTGGATTCATGGGAGACTTTCCCAACTGGGCAGAGGGAGCACATGTAAAGGAAAAGGGGAAAAAATGGGGGAGGGACATGAAGAAAAGGTTGGGTGTTTTGACACAGCCAAGGTGACAACTCTGCTTTGTAAGAAGCTCTTTTGATGTCATGTTGCAGTAAATGGAGGCTAAAAGAAGCAGAAAAAAAATAAAACAACTGTGAAATGGCAGTGACATGAGGCAGCTGGACTATGGCAAAGCAAGCTGAGCTTTATCACAGGATTTTAGTGTTTTGTCTCTGTGCTTATTTCCCAAGCTTCAAAACTATCCATCAGTGTGGGACCAAATGGAACTGAACCAGGAGACACCGGCGCACATGAAAACACTGCTGGCTTTAACCAAGGGCAATGGGGCAGGAGGCCAACCTGCCAGCACCCATCTAACCCCACTTTCTGGGGAGCTTGAGGAACACCTTTAACAATGCAACAGCTTTTCCCCCTTCCTCCTTGCAGTGGGGATGATATATGCTGTGCTTTGGTGAAGCAAAGAACGAACTGACCAATGTGTAAATCTGTTTCTATGGTTAATTGATGGTGTTTTCTCCAGGTTGCCTGCTGTGTTTCACAGCATGACTCCTCTGTGTCTGAAGTGGGGAAGCATGAATAGACAGCAAGGGGATGGGAGATGAGGATGCTCTGTGCTGCAGCTGCCATGAGCCTTACAGCTTTTGCTGAGCAGTGGCCACAGCTGGAAGGCTCACAGGGGTGTTTGCCCTCTAACAAAGAGGGAGGCAGTGATGCTGAGCCTCATCATTGCTGTTCTTTGATTTCTCTATCCCAGCAGCCTTGGTGGATGAGTAGGGAGCTACAGCTGGGTGCATCCAGCTGTGTCCCTTTGTGCTTTTGTGCCAGGTGTTCTCAGCTGTCCGTTAGAGGATCACCAGGTACATTGCTGCAGTGGACAACAGAGCAGTTCTCCATCTGAAAGCCCTCCTGTAAGACACCTGTGGGCAGCAGGGCTGTGACAAATTCCTGAGCAGCACAGATTCCTCCCAGGTTCTCAGCTGGTGCACCTAATGCCAACAAACCAGGGATGGTTGTGGAGTGCTGGCACTCCAAGCACAGTCATTGTTTCCATTCAGTTGTGAAGCACGTAAGGGAGAAATTGGTTCTGTCCCCAAAGCAAAGAAAAACCCCCAGTGCTTCAACCTGGGCAGATGGAAGCATGGAAAATAAAAGCTGTGAACTGCAGGAATGGTGCAAATGTGATTAGTACCTCCCTCCTCCCCAGTGATTATTACACTGCTGCACAAGGAGATGACGAGCAGTCATTGCTGAGTGAAATGTGTGCGTAATTCCTCACCCCC
>NW_024962305.1:569707-584533 GCF_019238085.1 Lagopus leucura | reverse complement strand
TGGAAGCATGGAAAATGGCCCCTTAGTCCCTCTGTGATGGTGCTACGGTCTTTCGTACCTGGTCTCATGTCTCGTTTCCCAAGGCGCTTTATAAACTCCATAATGAAATGCAGCCACCTGGCACGCAGCATGCTGCTAGCAGAGGGCGAGGAGTGGAACTTGAGCCAAGGCTGCAGAACGAGTCCAGCACTTTTCTAGGCATGATCCATCACATGCTGTGATGGAGGGAGTAGCTGTGCCTTTGTTTTGAGCTGTTCAGCTTCCCCAAGCCATCCCTGGATGCTGAGAAGACTCTGGCTGCACAAAATAGAATCATGAAGGTTGGAAAAGACCTCTAAGATCATCGAGGCCAACTCCAACCCTCCCCGCTATGCCCATAACCACGTCCCTCAGTGCTACATCTCCACTTTCCTTGAACACCTCCAGGGATGGGAACTTCCCCACTGCCTGGGCAGCCTGTGCCAATGTATCACCCCATTGCAGCAGGGCAGTGAGTGGTTGTAGTCGTATTCAGCTGCCAGGCTGGTGCTTGTGTGGGGACAGGAGTGTTGTGGCAGCTGGCAGAGCACACACCAAGCTGGCTGGCTAGCTGTCCCGGGAATTCATTGCAACCAATTAGTCCAATTTTCAATTATCTGAAAGAACGGAGTTAGCTAATTAAAGCCTAATTACATTTTGCTCGCTTCTTCTGCTGTCTTGTCCCATTAAACCTGCATTTTGGGACTGAGTGAGGGAAGAGGGGAGTGCTCACAGCTGCACAGAAACCTGTGATGTGAACACTTGTGGATCCTGCCAGCAAGGATGGCTCTGGATTAAACCCTGTGTGCACAAAACCTGAGCTGTGCCAGGGCAGGAATCCAGCACCCAGCACAGCCAGGCAGCTGTCGTGGAAAGGGAAGCATGCTCTGAGCTTGAGTTCCTGGAAGGTGCTGTTCACCAACACCTGTATCCATCCCCACAGCTCCTCACCGGGATGGAAATCCCACCTGCAGTGATGGTGCCTTCAAAGCTCATCCCTGGGGACAGGAAGGACTCGTTCACAGAATCACAGAATCACAGAATGGCCAGGGTTGGAAGGGATCTCAAGGATCACGAAGCTCCAACCCCCTGCCACACGCAGGGCCACCAACCTCCACATTTCATAGCAGCCCAGGCTGCCCAGGGCCCCATCCAACCTGGCCTTGAACACCTCCAGGGATGGACGGGGCATCACAGCCTCTCTGGCAGCTGTTCCAGCACCTCACCACTCTCAGAGTAAAGAACTTCCCCCTGACATCCAATATCCATCTTCCCTCCCTCAACTTCAAACCATTTCCCCTTGTCCTGCTGTTATCTCCCCTTTCAAAGAGTTGATTCCCCTCCTGTTTGTAGGCTCCCTTTAGGTACTGATTCACCTGAGCAGCACTGTTCCCATTAGCTCAAGATGAGGAAACTCAATTTAATAGCTTCACCCCAACAGAGAGCACTTTGCCATGGCCAGGGATTGTGGTCCTGAGTAGGTGGATGAGATTGCCTTGGACCCACAGCCAAACAGCCATGCAGCCTCACCTCTCTGCTTCTCACCCTGCTGTGCTAAAATCTTTGTCATTACAAAAAAGCCCACGTTTTTGCTTTGTTGTTGATTAAGCCACCATAAATTAACGATGCAAAAACGCCTTCCACGCTAACGAGTTTCTGGGAAGGATGAGAGCTGTAAAGGCATCTCTGAAGCAGGACTTCTGTTACACTTACAACCCGAACCACATGCAGAGCAGTGTTCTTTAGATCAGAGGCAGCCACTTTACATTTCCTCATGTCTTTGAGCACTGTCAGTGCCCCTTCTTCCTTCCAGCACTTTGATGGTGATATGATATCTTCGGGGATGTGCCAAACCATACTGATTGTTGGCAGTATTCTGATTTTCTCTGAACTTCATTTTCTATCACTGTGTCCCTATGGAATAAACAAGTCCAATAAGACGTCTGGTTGTAAAATGAGAGGAACACAAACTTGGCCACACTGCTGGGGAATGGCCTGGCTAAGCCACCTTAATGGGGGAACTGGTGGGAACCCAAAGGTTCATCCCACACCATGAAACAGGCAATTGTCAGAGATGCTGAGGCTGTTTTGTGCTTCCCTGGCCTCAGTGTTTGTCCAAACCCTGGAGTTTCCAACCCCTCATCCATACTTGGATTCAGAAAGCCAAAAAACTGCTTTAGAGATGCCTGCATTGGCACGTGGCCCCTGCAGACCCATCAAACCTAATGAGATCCTCACTCCTCGCAGGCAGCACTGTCCAAAGCAATATGCCTGAGAGCTCTGTGCTCTGTAACTGTTCTTTTGCCACTGCCCAGGGACTGTGTGGGTCAGAGCTGCTCATGTGGATCTGAACCACCCTCACAAGTTAATAGCATCATCAGCCAAGCCCCAGTGACCAGCAGTGAGCTGTAAGGTCCGTGCTTTGCACTGAGGATTCTGAATGCTTGTGCAGTCCCAGAAGGGCTCGGCTTCAGCAAAGGGCAAGAGGGAGAAACCCCTTCCAAAGCCTTCACTGCAGTGAGGCTCCTCAATTTTATCATCATTTGATCTCAGTTCTCCCTTGGGCACAGATTGCTGTGGCATCAACTTGTCCCTTCATCAGAGCTAATGAACCACAGAGGCTTTGTCTGGGGGCTGATGGCTCTCTCATAGACATTGCAAAAGAACCACGCTGGGCAGCAGTGGGGATGCAGGGACAAATGTTCCTGAGTCATTACACTGTGTATTTCAGGCCATCTCCCTGCTAAGTAAACCCTGCACACTCTGCTTCAGCCTCCTTCATAAGAACAAGGCTCCCACAGCTGCTGGTTTGCCCAGGCTACGTTCAAATTCAATGCAAAGGGGCAGGACAAACCTGGAATACACTCCATGGAGTGGCAGCTTGGGGAGAGGAGGTGGAGGTGGCATTTGTTTGCTCACTGATAGGAGGGATGAGCACACAGATTTCCATTCCAGCTTGATGGGTGCCTCTTCAGACAGCCCACAGCACCTTGCCAGAGCTCAGGGAACACGTGCTTTCCTCTTAGATGTGCCTTTGGGAGGTGCTCTGCCACCTATTGCCAGCCCCCATGTCCCATCTTGGAGATCTTCAGTGCAAGGATGCAGGCACCAGTACTTGAAGGGAGAGTATAAACAGGAGGGGGATTGGCTGTTTATGAGGGTGGATAGTGATAGGACAAGGGAGAATGGTTTTAAACTGAGACAGGGGAGGTTGAGGTTGGATATTAGGAGGAAGTTTTTGACTCAGAGGGTGGTGAGGCACTGGCACAGGTTGCCCAAGGAGGCTGTGGATGCCCCATCCCTGCAGGCATTCAAGGCCAGGCTGGATGTGGCTCTGGGCAGCCTGGGCTGCTGGTTGGTGACCTGCACACAGCAGGGGGTTGGAACCAGGTGAGCACTGTGGTCCTTTTCAACCCAGACAATACTGTGATGCTATGATTGACCTGCAGGGAGATGGGACCACAGCATCCTTCTCTGGGCTTGGCTGGGATGGGGGCTTGTCACCTGGAGAGATGCTCGTGGACCTTCCATGTCTCTATGGGGAGACTCCTGAAGCCATGCCAGGGGCTGGGATGGAATCCAGGGGGTATCAAAGTATCCCAGACCCCCAGGGGAATGTCCCAGCCCAGCACCCAGCAGCATTCTGTTTGTAGAAATGCTCCAAGGCTTTTTTGGAAGCTGTGTAGCATCCTGGTTCCCTCCACCTACCTACAGAACAAGCCCAGAACTGTCAGACAAGAGACAGGAAACTGCTACTTATCCGATTTGATTTTATTTCACTTCTTTCTTTTGTTTTTTACTTTTTTTTTGGGGGGTGGGGGGCTCCTCTCAGAAAAGTGCTCCATCTGAATTGAGGTTACAACTTGAGTAATGCCTCCCTGCCTCAAAAAAAAAAAAAAAAAAAAAAAAAAAAAAAGGTGGTTGCCATGCCAACCTGACTCTGCGCTTCATTACCATGGCAATTGGCAGGAATTATTAAATACTGGGTATGTTTGGTGCACGCGCTCTGGTACATCTGGTGCCAGGTAGGGATCCTCCCTCCCCTTAATCTGTTTGTCTGTCTCATCTCGCTTAACTCTTTCACTGCCCCCAAGCTGAGCTGCTGAGGCAGGGGCTGGGAGCTGCTTTGGGTTTCTTGCACCTGCAGGCAGGATGGGATGGCCAGGGCTGCCGTTTGTCACCAGTGGGTCAAGGCATCTCTTCATTTCTCCAATGGTGCAAACAGGTGGAGGCTTGCTGTTTGCAGGAGGAAATTCTCTCACACCTGCCTTCTTCTGATGGTTGTGTAGAAATAAGTAATTCCAGCTGGAACAGAGTCCCCAAGGTGGGGATTGCTCCTGGAGGACCATGAAGGTCCAGAGCAGATTGCTTGAGGATGGTGCCATTAGCAGAACTGCTTAATCACCCATGCACTGCCATTGTGGCTTTCCAGTACTTGAAGGGAGCATATAAACAGGAAAGGGAACAGCTATTTATGTGAGTGGATGGTGACAGGACAAGGGGGAATGGTTTTAAACTGAGACAGGGGAGGTTTAGGTTGGATATTAGGAGGAATTTTTTCCCCCAGAGGATGGTGAGGCACTGGAACAGGTTGCCCAAGGAGGCTGTGGATGCCCCATCCCTGCAGGCATTCAAGGCCAGGCTGGATGTGGCTCTGGGCAGCCTGGGCTGCTGGTTGGTGACCTGCACACAGCAGGGGGTTGGAACCAGATGATCATTGTGGTCCTTTTCAACCCAGGCCATTGTATGATTCTATGATAAAACCCAGACTGTTCTCATCAAAAAGATGACAACCAGGAGAGCATGTGGCTCAGCTCTCCACTCCCACTGGTCAATGTGGCTGTGGATTGTGTGGTAGCTTTATCACCACGAGATGAGCTTAAATGATTCCCAATGTCTGATCCTCACTCTGCCCCCGATGTGCTGGTCCCCTCTCTCTGCTCTCCCCTGCACAGTACAGCCAGCACTGTCTTTCAGTCCTACTTGCACAGCTCCTGGCAAACCAGTGACGTTCTGGCAGCTAATGAACTGTTAAAGAAAAAATAGCAAAATAATGTTAAAATGTTCCTCTCTCAAGCAGATATAAAAATAATTTTAAAAAAAGCTTGCTTAAAAATTTCGTGGGAGTCAATACCCACTCACAAGCTTCAGCTAAATGGGTGGGCAGGGGGTAGGATGAGGAAGAAGGGCTATTTGTGGGCTGCAAGAGCCGCTGTGGGCTGCCATCCTTATGCAAGCCCTGGAGCAAGCACCTCACTGTCTGGGCTTCTCCTACCTTCTTGTTTTCTCATTGCTGACATCAGTCCTTCAGAATCCCCAAATGTTTCTTCCTCTTGATGGAGAGATCGTCTTTGTATTGGGAATCTCAAGGGAAGGGGATTTGCTCACAGATGCTTTCAACTCACCATAAGCAAGACAGAACCTCAGCCACACTGTGGGGACACGTGCTGTGGGGTATGGTTGGACTTGGTGACCTCAGTGGTCTCTTCCAATCTTTCTGATTCTATGAGGATGGTAATGAGGATGGTGCCCAGCAGTGCTTCACGCTGCAGACCCTCTTCTGTTGGTTCCCACCACCTGGTTGTGTAGACATAGCCCTTATGGTCAAGAAAGAGCCATGAGGATGAATAAACCAACATAGATTTGGGCTCATCCCCTGGGATTCAAAGGGAAGGTCTCCCCTCTTGGTGGGGCTTTGCTCCTCCACCTCCTGCTCCTGTGACCCTACAAAATCTGGTCCTGCTGCCACATTGCCTCTGCACATTGAGAGCAATCAGCGACAGCATTGCGTTCATCTCGCTCTGTGCCCCACCAATACCCCATGGGAACCTTGAGGAAGGTGCTCAGCAAACACTGATTAATTACAAACCCTGCCATAATCCTGCTCCTGCAACTGGGAAAGGCAGAGAGTTGTCCTTCTGGATTCACATCCACGTCCATCAAATCAGCAGCTCCTGCTGGACCCGGGAGTGCTTTCCCACTACAGCTGCAGACCCAGCAGGGATCTTGTTGGCACAACAAAACTCACATTATTTCCATCTCACACCCACAGACAGGGCTGTAATTCCATCACAGAACAAAGGCTGGGAGTCTTCCTCCTCTCACACAATTTAGCTCTGGCAGCTCATCAGGATCAGAGGAGAAGGAGATTTCAATCAGAGTCAGAAATGATGCTTTGCAAGATGTGTTCAGCGTCCTTATGCATCTCTGTGTTTTGATGCCGTGCAGGTATTTAACACACACACACAGAGCACATCGTTCCTGTCAAATTTATTTGCTCAGGAAAAGGATATTTGCCTTTGGAAAACAAAAAGCATGTTAGTTTCTGCTTGAAATAACAGCCTTTAATTGGAGTTCAGCTGGAAGGTGGGACAGCTATATTTAACCTCTGGAACTGGGGTTGAAATACCTGAGCTCTGCACACAGAAGGAAAGAAAATGAAGACAACACCAAATTCTTTTGAAACAGGTTCTTTTTTTTTTTTTTTTTTTCCCTTTTTCTCCCTGGCTGTTCACCAGTTCTCAAAAAAAAAAAAAAGCTACAAAAACCTCAAAGACCGTAACAACGCAGCACTTGGGGAGGAAAAAATAGCCATTACGTACAAAACAAACATGCTTTTTTGGGGAGGACGGAGTGGTTTTGGTGTTTATGGGGGTTTTCTTTTCTTCCTCTGGCACAGTGTGAAAGAGCAAATCTTCATTTTAGTTGACAGGACAGTTCAGAAATCGAGGAGGAACATGCTCTCCCTGTTACAAAACCACCCAGCGGTGCATGCTTGAGGTCCGGAACACAACAGATTGACACATTTCACAGCATGCAGACTTTGCTGTCCGACCCACACAGCCCTTCCCTTCCCCTGCCCCATGGACAAAGATGTGCTCTATGCTGTGTGCTCCACTTCCCTCATCGTTTCTTTCCATTCCGTAGTGAGTTCGCTTCTTTTTTTTTCCTCATTTTCTTCACTTTTTATTTTTTTTAGCCCTAAATCCCAAGAGGCAGTATCCAAGGTAACAGCAGGCAAGAGTCCAGATCTGCACATTATCACCGTTTCTGCAAGTTTCATGCAAAACTTAAGCCATTTCTGCATGCAACACGATGCTGGTCGTTGCGCTTCACACAGCGCGGGGGACATCTCCCCATTCACCACGATGGAGTTTGCTCACTGGGAAGCACTGATTTGCTTTCCCATGGACACAGACACATGAAAAGACATCATCCCCCCTTCCCCACTCCCCCCAGCCGCCCCGAACACATGGATACGTGCATCTCAGCACCAGCTCCAGCCACTTGCTTACACTTGCTCCATGGCATCAGTAGAGCCCCATGATCGCGGCTCCCACGTCCTTGGAAGGTCTTCGGTCCTTCACCAAAAAGTTAATCATGCTCTCCGACTTGATGAGCAAATTGCAGCCCAAAAAGAAGATGCCAAACACCACAGTCAAGGAGAGGACGCAGAGGACGGCGATCTGCACCACGCGTGTGATGTACAGACTGCGCTCGTCGGGTGCCAGCACCGAGGAGCCACCGTCGGGTGCCAGCACCGAGGAGCCACCGTCGGGTGCCAGCACCGAGCCGGTCCCATTGCAGCAGGCCAGGAGCAGTCCCAAACCCCGGGTCCTGTTGGGGTATGCTCCTTGCTCCAGGAGACTCTGGTTGAAGAAGGATCCATTCATGGTCTATGCGAGGTCCCAACTGCTGGAGGAAGGTGGGATGGAGCTGGCGGTTCCCCCTGCTGCACTCACATCCCGTGGGTTCCTCCGTGCCACCTCCTGCCTGTCTGCTCCCGACGTCTGGGCTGGAAGGGAAGGAAAGGTGTGCAAAGAGGGGCGGCGGGCTGCCAGCTGCCACCAGCAGCTCAGCACGGTCACCCAAGCACGGAGAGGGAAGGAGAAGGGGGCACGGCGCAGAAGAAGGCAGCAGCAGGCGGCCTCATGCTCCCTGCCCTGCTGCCACCCCGAAGCAATGAGGACCCTCAGCAGGAACAGAATGCAGATGCCTGCTAGCTGGGAGCTCCACGGATGCAAGTTTCCAGCTCAAGTCTTCCCCGTGTTCAAAGAAAAACCAGCAACTCCACCCCCTTGCAGCCTCCCCCCAGGACCGCCTTCCTCCCCCCTCCAAGCTCACCCAGGCTGCCCACCCCTTCCCATGCTGCTGCAGCCCCTCACCCTGCTATGGGGACCCACACCCTCATCTGTGCTACCCCCTGACTGTGCGCTGACCCCTGAGGTCCTGCCCTAACGCATCTTCTCCCCTAGACCTCCACCTGCTTCCTAGAGCAGCCCACCACATCAGTGTTGGGCCTGGGTCACCGGCGGCTCCCCTGTTCCCCCCATGCACCCTCCTGTGAGCCTCAGGTCCGTGCTGCTCTCACCGATCCCTGCTTGCTGCTCTGTGCCACCCACTCCTTCCTTAGAGCAGCGCTGGCCCAATCCAGCCCCGTCCACCCCCAGCTCTGCTCTGCTCTTCTGTCCTAAATTGACAACCAGATCATCATCCTCTGGCTGGGGGGTGTTTACACCCAGGCGCCTCCATCTCCCCCTTCCCGTGCTCCTTTATCCCCATCAGAAGGGAGCACAGTGATGCTGCACCCTGATCTCTGCATCCCACCCCCATTCCCAGCTCAGGGTCCTACAGCAGCAGCAGCCATGGTCCGTGCACCGTGCGTGGGTGCAGATGTGTTTGGGTGGTGCAGGACAAGAGATATGACACGGGGATTCTGTGCTCTGATTGATCTGTGTACGTCTCAGCTCGCTTTGCTTGCACAGCCCCCAGAGGGGATTTTCATAAACCCAAATGAGAATTGATAAATTGCAGCTAAAGGCACAAGCAGGAGGCCGGCTGGCTGGGGCTGGAGGGTGGCTTGATAGGAACATGCCAATGATTTCACTATTAAACAAATGAGAGCTGAGTCCCTGTTTTGCTTTTGTGGCTTTTAGGGGCACAAAGCAGCTTGCTTTGACTTTTACTT
Source organism: Lagopus leucura (assembly GCF_019238085.1). Classification (NCBI taxonomy): domain Eukaryota; kingdom Metazoa; phylum Chordata; class Aves; order Galliformes; family Phasianidae; genus Lagopus; species Lagopus leucura. Next base: position 575,547 of record NW_024962305.1, on the reverse strand, counting down.
GTTGCTTTTTCCTCCTGGTGGCACTGCTCTCCCTGCTCCATAGGGGCATTTTGCAGCAGAAGGAATGAAGCAGGAAGCCTGGATTGGATAAGGGGACAGAACCCCCAGCATTCAACCCCAGAGCCAGGAAAAATCCCCCTGAGAGAGCAGAGCATCCCAGTGGCAGCTCCTTTCCCTGCTGCCTCTGGGCTGAAGGAGTTTCTGCTCCCTCTGCTGGCTCCAGTTCCAGCTCCAACCTGTTCTGTACGCTGGAACTGGGCACTGCAGCATCACACTGGGATCACAGCCACCCCTGTGGACATAGGGGCATGGGGACACTTGGCTCTTGACTGCTCTTCACCTTAATCCCAAGCATGGCTTCACAATGCAGAGCATCCCACAACTGATTCCCCCCAACTCAGTTTTTGTCCAGCTCTCCAGGCAGCACCCAACCCCCAGAAAGCAGCAATGAAAGCCCACGCTCTGCCCAGTGCCTCCCATCCTCATGTGCCCCACATCCCCATCACAGCAGTGCTTGCAGGACAAGCAGAACCTTCCTGCACCAGCCAGGAAAGGGTTCAAGGAGACAAATACAAAATTTTGTATCATTTTCCTTCTTTTTAGAAGAATCAGATCCCCATTTCTGAATTTTTGGAAGCACGAGCTGGAGTATACCACTCTCTTTACTCAAAGGGCCTCTCCGTGTCCTTTTGCTAGGCCAGGCACCCAGCTGCCTGGCAGGATGGGACACCAAGAACCATAGGGATGTAGCACTGAGGCACACAGTCAGTGGGCACACTGGGGATGGGTTAGGTTTGGGGATCTGAAAGGTCCATCCCAACTTTCACGATTCTGTGACCTTAAGAGATCCTGAGGGACTGACAACTTGGTCCACTGAAGCACAGATTCAGGTTGGGCAAAGAATGGCTTGAGAGCAGCCCCGAGGAGAAGGATTTGGGGTGTTGGTTGATGAAAGACTCGATATGAGCTGGCAATCTGTGCTTGCAGCCCAGAAGGCCAACCATGGGTTGTATCAAGATCAGTATGACCAGCAGGGTGAGGGAGGTGATTCTGCCCCTCTGCTCTGCTCTCATGAGACCCCACCTGAACTACTGCATCGTTTTAGAGCTCACAGCACAAGAAGGACACGTTGGAGTTACTGAAGCAGGTCCAGAGGAGGGCCACAAAGATGATCAGAGGGCTGGAGCCTGTCCACTATGAGGACAACTGAGAGAGTTGGGGCTCTATGAGAAAGTTTTTGTCCAGCTCTCCAGGCAGCACCCAACCCCCAGAAAGCAGCAATGAAAGCCCACGCTCTGCCCAGTGCCTCCCAATCTCATGTGCCCCACATCCCCATTACAGCAGTGCTTGCAGGACAAGCAGAACCTTCCTGCACCAGCCAGGAAAGGGCTTATAGCCCTTCCAGTACCTGAGGGGAGCGATGGGAAAGCTGGGTTGGGACCTTTTAGAAGGGCAGGTAGTGATGGGACAAGGGGAAGTGGTTTTAAGCTGGAAGAGGGGAGATTTAGACTAAATATTAGAAAGAAATCCTTTGCTGTGAGGGCAGTGAGACATTGGAACAGTGATGTTGTGGATGCCCCTCCCTGGAGGTGTTCAAAGCCAGGCTGGATGGGGCTGTGAGCAACGCAGTTTCAGTTGAAAAGCAGCACTTTGTCAACACGAGTGAGGGCCGATGGGCTTCTCTGGGCCCCTCCATAGCAAATCCACGCCAAGGAAGCAGAGGGGAGATCCCAGGAGAATTTCCCCATAGAGCAGAGCCCCGGCGGCCGCCGGAGGGCAGCAGCACCGCAGGGCGGGAGGAGGATTTCGTGGGAGGGGGGGGGCGGAAGAGAAAACGTTGAGAAATTTCTTTTTTGGCCAGGAAAAGTGCTGCTCCTGTAGCAGAGAAAGCCTCGGTCCCTGTGTTATCTCATTTGAGGGTCCGGGCAGATGCAATGAGCCCTGTGCACGCACAGCGGGGTGGGGTTGTGCGGATCTGTGCCTGCCGGCTGTAAGAGAAAACCAGCACAAGCAGCAGAGAATCAGCTCCAAATCACGCAGCCCAGCCTGAATTTCCCTCCTTTCGTGATGTCGGGTTTGTACCCGTCCTCCTGCACAGCCCCGGGACCGTTCCAGCAGCGATTTTCCCACCTGAAAGGCTGCTGAGAAGCCCCACTGTCATTGCAATACGCATGTGCTCTGTTTCCCCTTAAATCCTCACGCTCTGAAGCAGCTCAGCCTCAGCAAGTTTAAAACCCGCGCGGCTGAAAGGGTTAACGAACGGAGGGAGTGAGCGGGGTTTCGCAAGCAGTTAAACCCAGCAGAAGAGCCTATGGGAACAAGCCTGTTACAGGGGGTCAGCAGCGCCCTGCACTTTGTGCCCAGGTTCCTTAAGTCCTTTTAGGAGCCGAGAGGGGGAATAAGCAGCAGGAGCTCCGGGGGGCAGGACGGGAGGAGGCACTGCCCGACTCCAATTCGAGTGACGAAGCAGCGTAGCGTAGCTTCCTCCGGCCGGCCCGCTCCGTGTGTATGTGTGTCACACACACCCAGCGCATGATTCATCCCTTGGACGGCTCAAAACCATCCCAAAATCGCACGGCGGGGCCATCCCACACCCCTACAGCCGGGGTTCGGAGGAGGAGATGGAGGAACTCCGCGTCGCTTTCAGCATCCTGGTGCTCTGCGCTGCTGGCAGCTGGGGTAGGTGTGGGGCTGGAATGCTGGGTTTGCCCTGACGTTTGCATGCAGTGCTTGGGTTGCATGCTGTCATCCCTAAACTCTGGTATTCTCTTCTTTCCCACGCTGCTGGGAAAGTCGTTCAGAGGGGCAGTGGGCAGAGAGCGACCTCAGCACAGCTCCCCTATTCTGAATTTTCCTAATTTTCGGGGCTCCCTGCTTTGTTCTCACTTTGGGCAGAGTGATCTCAGCCCCTCTGCCTATGCAGTGCTTGGCTGTGGGGCTGGTTTGTAGAGGGAGCCTTGGGGTGGGCTCTGCCAGCAGGCAGTAATGGCAGCACGCAGGGCCAGCAGTTCCATATCCATCTCATTTCGAGGGTCAGCATTGATGTATCAGGTCCATTTTTTTCTCCTGTTCTTTTGGTGCTGGTCTTTCAAAGCCCCGATTTCTGGCACCAGAACAAACACAGTTTGCTTTGTTCAGAACTTTCCATGCGTTGTGAAGGAGCAGCCCAAGGAAGGGAATGTCCTCCCCAGGTGCGTTCCTGAGCTCAAAGCTTCCAGAAAAGCAAATCCTGCAGCCACAAAGGGGTGTTGTTCAGCTCCCGGGTTGTAAATCAGCCCCATTGTTTTAGAGACCCGACCCGAGGGGATTTGGGTCAATGTTATTTTGGTTAAAGAATGCTGGATTCGGTGAGTTCCCAGGAACAGCCCGAGGCTGGGATGTGCTGAGCCAGCTGTATGGATGCGCTCAGCCCTGGGGGAGTCTGAGTTTGTAGGGTTGCACTTTTGGGGCTGTGTATTTATCCCGTCCCATAACCAGCCTGGGGCATCTCCTCTGCAGGAAGATGCTGGTAAATGAGGAAATATTCCAAGAAATGACGTAGCCCTGGATGGAGTGAGCAGGAGCGGCCAAAAAAAGCCAAGCTCCCTATTGCTTAGTCAAGCAGAAAACCCAGAGATGATGTCAAAACAGCTTGTACCTTTACCAAGTTTTCTAAAGCATCCTTATCAAGATTTCTGCATATTAGCAGGGGGAAAAGCTGGCTCACACAGCACATGGGGTGTAGGCTGAGGGCTGAGTAATTTTTCCCAGTCAGGGAAGGGGGATGCTCAGCCACAGACGTGGGTCGGGGCATTCCAAGTGCATCACTTGGAGTGTGCTGTCTGAACACTCCTTGGCCCCGATGGTGTTTCCCATACTGCTCGTGTCAGCACCCCGTGTTCCATGTGTTGGGATTTTTATTTTTTATTTTTATTTGAAGGCCTGAGTAATTAGGAGCAGCTCGTTATAGGAGGCCAGCTGTTTTCGTAGTAATGAAAACAAATAAATACAGCTTTTGTGCTTTGCTTGGTTCGCTTTTATGGCTGGAAAAGAAAAAAGAAAAACAAAAAAACACAAGACCTAAAAATGAATGGGAAAAAAAAAATAAATCAGATGCACAGAGTTTATTAGTTTAGGCTGTGCTGGAATCTTGTTAACCTGCTCACAGCCAGGCAGCACTGAGGGCTGAGAGCAGGCTGTGCTCAGCCTTCAGCATCCCCTGCTCTCCTCCAGCCCACTTTTGTGCCCACAACACCGCAGCATCTTTGCTCCTTGATGCATCCCACTGTGTCCAGCCATGCAAACAAAGCTGTAGATGACAAAATAGGGGTATTTCCCAAGGCAGGAAGTGAGGCTGGCCACCATCCCCTTCATGTTCACCTAGTGATAAGGTCCCTGTGTTAAGCACTGCTGGCGCCCGGGGGGATTTGGGCTCCTCCCAGTGGGCCAGAGTTGCATCCAGTTGTGTGTTGAGCACATCGAGAATGGCTCAAAACAGTGCTGGAGGATGGGAAAAGCCCTGCATCATCAGACACGTACCCTGGTGATGGGGCAGAGCACCCAATTTGTGGTCCTGTATGCCAAAATCAAGCAGAAAATGGGATCCCCAGCATGGAGGGAGGGTCCTGGGCACCTCTCTTCCATCCCAACCAAGGGGACACAGTGCTGCTCTGTAATGTTGGTGAGGCATGAGGTTCCTCTGTGCTTTGCAGTTCAGAAGCTGCTCCCAGCTTTGGGCTCAGAGGCTTTCTCATTGTGATAAGCTGCAGCTGGGGATTTTGGTGTATGCTGAGAGCTCCAGGTGTGGATACAACCCCAAAGCTGAGCAAACACGAAATGCTGCAGGGCCATGTGTCTAAGCTTGGTGGCATTCTCTGTGTCCCAGCATTGTGCTCAGCTCCCTGTGCCACCGTGTTCATGCAGGAACATGCATCCACACTGCACAACACGCTGCATACCAGAGGGCACAGTGTCTGTGGCTTTGCCCAAAGCCCAGATCTCACTGTTCTGCTGTTTCCTCTTTGTGTTTCACAATGTATTTCCTCCTACTTTTGCAGAAAACATTGTGGCTGCAAAAGGAGGGTCCTGGGCAGGGAATAGGGGAGCATGGGGGGGATTGCAGCAACTCCACATTGGTACCAGGAGATCCCAGGACTACAGTGGAGGGCATGCAGCTCCCATAGGGCCCACCTGCTCCAGGAATGCTGGGGACCACTGTGTCTCAGGAGAGAGGAAGAGCTGAAGGTGATGACTTCATGGCCACATCCCCATCCCCTCATTGCATCAGCTGTTGGAACCAGAGAGCCATACAGTTCCCACCTCTGCCCTCCCTGCCCCAATGGGTGCTGGTGGCTTTGGGGCCCCATGAATGGATGTGATGTCGTCCAACTGAGGCGTGTCTCCTCACTGCCAATTCCAGTTTTACCCACAGCAGTATCACAAGCAGCTATCAGCTTCATTTTGGACAGGAACCACTTCTTTCCCCTTCTTTCCCAAGACTGGGGCAGGTGGGACAATTTGCTGCACCTGGAGCTCAACACAGCCCCCAAATGCCCACAGAGAGGCACCAGAGATGATGTCTCCCAGGGCTGCAGGGTCAAGGGCACTGTAAGGAGCTGCCACTGGGCTGCCAGGTGGGAGATGTCAGCAGGATGGAGCCCAGCTGGTGCTGGGCTGGGGGAGGTGGCTATTAAAGGAGTAGGGAGGGAAAAATAGGATTTGGGGGCTGGGAAAGGGATGAGGGTGTGCAGGGGTGATGGTGATGGTGATGGTGATGGTGATGGTGATGGTGATGGTGATGGTGATGGTGATGGTGATGGTGATGGTGATGGTGATGGTGATGGTGATGGTGATGGTGATGG
>NW_024962305.1:555913-569697 GCF_019238085.1 Lagopus leucura | reverse complement strand
GATGGTGATGGTGATGGTGATGGTGATGGTGATGGTGATGGTGATGGGCAGTGACAGCTCTCTGTTTTGGTGTTCCAAGGGAGTAACATCTGTACTACCCGAGGGGTGACCTCCTGCAAGCAGTGCCTGGCTGTCAGCCCGCTCTGTGCATGGTGCTCTGCAGAGGTGAGTGCTGGGGCTGGGCTTTGGGATGGTGTGTTGCAGCTACATCCATTTCCATCTGTTCCCACTGTGTCTAAACACAGACTTCAGTGGCATCTGGTAGCGACGATAACAGTGTGCACAGTGGAGTTCAGTCTGAGTTCCTTCTTTGGTCTCCAAATCTGCCCCTTTTCTGTGTGGGAGCTCTGGGAGGTGCTGCTTTCTTCCATTGAGAGCTCATTTTGTCTCAAACTATATGCTTGTGAAGTTGGTTCCCTTTTGGTTTGCTTCTTGAAGGGTCCTTGTAAAGTTCTGACTAAAAGGAATCTGATTCATGGAAAGGCTGGAAAGGGGATTTAGGAGAAGGAAAAATAATACTGATTAGAACTCGAGTTTGGGTTTAAGTGCCTTTTTAACTGTGGGAAAATGGGGGATGGGAAGATGAGGTTCCTGTTTTAGGTTATGGAGTTAAAGGGGACGTGAGAGCAGAGCTGTGGCTCTGAAATCCAGTCTGGGTGTGGGTGAGATGTGGGAAGATGTGCCACTATGCTCTCCAAAAATGCTGCCCTTAGGGTTGGTCTATCAGGGATGTAAGAGGGGAAGTTCCCAGCAATGATGCATCTGGTGAGCTGCAGATAAAGGGGACTTAAGGCTGCAGGGCTCAGTGAGGCACTGCCGTAACAATGCACTCCTTGTGCCTTGCAAGAAAGCACTAAGAAAAGACTCGTCTTTGTCTTCTGCTTCTGCAAATGTGGAATTCTCATCCACAAGTGGAGAGAAGACCAGGAATTTTATCTGAGCTGTGGGATGATCCCCCAGTTGCTGCCCACCTGTAGGTCCCAGCAGATCCCATTGCACCTCCCAGCATCTTCCCATCGCAGGCTGCACAGGATGCTCGTGTGGATGAGCCCCGCTTGTCTCCTGCAAGGAGTGGCTGAATTTGTGCCGTGATAAGAACTCAATCCTCCATCTGCTCCTTCCCAGCCTGGGCTGCTGGTGTGTTAATGCTGCAGTGGGGGCTGCTATGGTTTTAGCTTTTAGTTGTGCCTTTTTTTCTTTTTTTTTTTTTCCCCAGATCAGCAAAGGTTTCCAAAAAAGGCAATATTTCAGGCGCTGTTTGGGGTTGTGCTCGTGGACAGACGTGACAGGCGGTGAAGGAACATCCCACTGCCAGCAGCCGGGCTGTGCGAGCTGCTCACAGCTCTGCCTCCAACATCTGGAGAGCGTTGTCTTAATTTAGCAAACAAGGGCTTTTTTCTGAGGGTTTGTTTAATATCCCTGGGGTGGGGGAGGTCTCTGATCCCCCTCCCTGTTTAAAGGGAGAGCGACCTTTCTTGTGCTCCTTCCTTCCCCACTCAGGGTTAACAGTTACTCCTGCTCCGTCCTGGCTTTGGACAAGAGGGGGATTTTGTTGCTGTTTCTTGTGATCACTGAGCACTGAAGAGTGGACAGCTGACTTTTCTTCATTTCTCCTGACCACCCCTAGCAGCTAATTGATGTGCCCACCCACTCACTTTCCCTTTTGGGAAAAGCCAGCTGAGCCTTAGAGCTCTGAAATCACTTTAGAGAGTGTCATGGCAAATTTTCCAGGGTCTCACCCACCCAAAATGTCATCTGCTCCCTTCCCCTCAGAGAGCAGGGGGAGGCAGTGCTGGGCCAGGGCTTGGCTTGGAGAAACTCTGGAAGATTTAGCTGAATCCACAGGGATGTCTATGCCTTGGGTCCTCCCACCAGCTCTCCTGCAGAGAATCTCTCCCTGATTGTGGTTGCCTATGAGATGAAAACGGAGATGCCCTGGGGATGTGCAACATGCTGCAGTGGTGATGGGGCTGGCTCTGACAGCACTGTGCCTGGCCCTGTCCTTGCTTTTGGGGTTTAGAGGTGGAGATTGGGGTGAACTCATTGGGTACCCAGTCCCAGAGAGAACTTGTGCAGGTGGGGAACTGAAACCCTGGTCAGAAAATGACAGAATGGGTGAGGAGTTAGAAGAGGGACCTCTGGAAGTCACTGGTCCAGCTGCCCAGAAGGGATGTGAATTGGGGAGCATCTACCAGGGTCTGTGGGGGTGGTTTGTGATGCAGATGGCACCCCCTGCCCTGCAGCATCTCCTTTATGGGGAGCCCCTGCTGGTGCCATCAGGGCTGTGCTGGTAGGTCTGAGCTGCCTCTGAGTCACTCCAACTGAAGTTCCTGTGAGTGCCAAGTCAACAACCTTTAGGGAAAGGAGAGGGGTGTTCTGGAGTGAAAGAGCTTCTGCATGGGTATCTCTCAATAGGAATTATACCACTGATCGTGGAAGGGGATGGGTATCACCAAAGAGTCCAGAGTCATAGTTAAAAACCTTTCTGCCCATTCTGCCTCTCAACCTCATCTCTCTAGTGCTTTCCCTGCTCAGGACAGGAACGTGTGTAATTACTGATGGGTTCTTTCCTGAGTCCAAAGCACTGGGAAAGCTCTTGGTGGCTATGGGGACATGGGGCTCCGGAGGTCCAATGGCCTTGAGGGCTCTGTGGTCTGCAGTAGGAACCCATGGGGTGAGCTGGAAGGGTGCAAGGAGTTCATGTGGATGGATGACATGTCCTGTGCACTGCAGCATGCTGCATGGAGAGGAGTGGGAGGCCACCAGGGAGGAACACGCCTGCTGATGTATTTTCTGGCCATTGCTTGGGCTGAGGGAGGAGAAAAAGGCAGACAAAGGCCACTGCTGCCAGGGAGGGCCTCCTGATGCTGTTTGCACTTTTCCCCTTGCTTGCATAAAGCACACAGATCAGTTCCTGGGTTCAGCCTACCTGGCTCTGGGGGAGCTGATACCCTGGGCAGGAGCTGTGGTGATGCTGGGGGGAGCAGATCTGCTTCTCTCCCCTCCCAGGACTCCAAATGGAAAAAGCTCTGTGCTGTGGGAGGGAACTGGGAGGGCAGCAGCAGAGGAATTCTTCCCTTATTAGTCTTGATGGGAAATGTCACCCATCACTGGAACTGCCCAGACCCCTCTGCATACCCTGCAATAAGGGCAGGAAGCTTTCTAGGAAATTCAGGGGGGGGGGCCCCGGCGGGGCTGGAGCCCTGCTGTGACTTCACACTTTCCGTTTCCTGCATCTGACGGACCTTTGACTGCCTCTCCCACAGCCTGGTCGACTTTTTGCTCCTTCTCTCCTTATTTGGATCTCTTTCCCTCCTGCTGGGCTCCAGCAGGAAGCTGGGGAGCTGCTGATAAGCTGAACGGATAGGAGCACTGGGTTCTCCTGCAGCAGAACTGAGTTTGCTCACAGCAAAATTCTGACGATTGCATTGAGCACTGGGGAGAAGTTGGGTCATCTTTTCACAACGTTTGGAAAAGATAACAATAAAAAAAAACCCAAAAGATGTTCAGTTGCCTGTGCTTTTGCTCTGCTTCTCCCTCTTTGTGCACACACGCAATTAGAGTGATTTCCCTCTTAGCTTTGCCAAAACCCAAATACGAGGCTCCAGCTCCTGGATCTCAGCAGGGTTTTGGCTCGGAGGAGTTGTCCATCTCTCCTGACCGTGTCCTGTCCCACAGGTGATGGCACAGTCATCCCCACGTTGCGACCTGCTCACCAACCTCCTGCAGAATGGCTGTGGGAAGGACTTCATTGAGTTCCCCAGGAGCAGTGTTACAGTCCTGGAGGAGCGACCCCTCAGTGATAAGGGCTCAGGGGGGTCCACCACCACCCAAATGAGCCCCCAGAGGATTCAGCTGAACCTGCGGCCGGGTAAGAGTCTGTATGATGCTGTGGGAGAAACCCAGAGAGGTCAAATAATGAATGAACCATCACCATGGCCTTCCAGCTGAGGTTGTCTCACGACCATCGATGGCAATGCCAGACTGGAGCTGTGACAAACCCCCAGCAGTGTCCCCACTTGGGCAGTCTGGAGGCTGATGGGCGCCATTCATCCTCTTGTCTCGATCCTGCAGGGCCCCAGGGGGGGTAGGATGGGATGAGGCTTCAACATCTTGTGGGCTTGTTTTATGAAGCTATTTAAACCTTAGCTACTGACTTCTTGGTGCCAAAAAGCTGACGCAGAACTTTGACATAAGACCTACATAAAGGGGCTTTGAAATAAATGTTCATGTTTTACTCCCCCTGTTTGATGTCCCCTCTGGTGTCACCTACCAAGGGTTTGGGGAAAATGGAGAAAAATGACGCCTTTGCTGTGACTGTGCTCTTCAACACACATAACCCAGCCCTGCCCTTATTATCCATCCACTCATGGATGTCCTAGCAAGAGCACATTTTGGATCTGTGAGCTCATTCAAGCCCCAGGATCAGCTGTTAGTGGCAATGTCCTTAGTGTTGGCCAAGGGGGGATCCTGAAATGAGTGACAGCAGCTCTGATGTGTCCTCCCCACCCAGTGTGGATGTGTAGCTGCTGAGTGGCTGTTGCTGTCTTTAGGTCTAAAGGCATTTGGCATGAGATAATGTGCTGCTCTAGGGAGAAACAGCCTTCAGCTTGAGAGTGAAGACCAGATGCTGAGGGTTGTAACTGGGACACATCCCACAAGCTCAGTCCACATAGTTTTAGCTCAGTGAGGAAGAATGGATGTTCTGTGGGGACAAAGTTGGGACTTCTGCCTGCATGGGGATACAGACAGGTTGGGGCCGGGGTTTAGGCTCTCCTTGATTTTGAAAGCACCTTTTCCATCCTGAAGATCAAAATCTCAGATGCGCAGATTGAGAAGGAAAGATGAAAAGAATAATTAAAGTTGATTAAAGCTTTTTTCTTGACGTGAGAGGTGGTTTGAGAAGGCAGCAGCTGTGTCCCAGTTTACATTTCAAAGAAGCACTTTCGAAGAACAAGAAAGAAGCTTTGTCTCTTCTAAAAGCAGAAAGAAAAGGCCAACCCTAACTGTTTCCGTGTTTTTATTTTTATTTTTCAAAGTGTAGAAGTCATTGAAGCTGGCCTGTTCCCCAGAAAGTTCTGTGTAAGAAGGTTTTTGTTTCGATGGGAAATGTTTCATCAAAAACCTTGGTAGCAGGAGCTGGGAGGAGCTCAGGGGAGCAGGAAGGAACAGAAATGGAGGAGAACCCAGGAGATTCTTGGGGGCCTCAGGAGCTCAGAGGGTCTTGAAGCAGCCACGGGGTCCCCTGGATGTCCCTATAAGTCTGTCTGCCTACGTGTAGGGTGTTTCACTCCATCCACTGTGTGTTGGCCACACTTGTCACAGAACAATCAGGGGACTCAGCTCTGAGCAGGAGAATCTTCTCAGACCTTAGTAATGGGAGGTGTGAAGAACAGGATCTGTGGGGCACTTTTCCTTCTCAAGGGGTGTGCAGCATGCCTCATGCACGAGCATCCTGCCCTGAGTTATTTACTCCTTTGTGTGCCCAGCTGTGATAATCTCCTCCCAACAGTTTTAGGCCATCTCCTTGGGCTCCTGGGGGACGATCTGTTACTTCTCTGCCCTGTCCCATTACAGATGACTCCCAAATATTCCGTGTCCAAGTACGCCAAGTAGAAGACTATCCTGTGGACATCTACTACCTGATGGACCTGTCCAACTCCATGAAGGATGATCTGAGGAACATCCAGAACCTGGGTACCAAGCTGGCCAGCGAGATGCGCAAGCTCACCAGCAACCTTCGCATTGGCTTTGGGGCCTTTGTGGACAAGCCCATTTCCCCCTACATGTACATCTCTCCTCCAGAAGCCATCAGGAACCCTTGTTACGAGTAAGTCTCAGGCTAAGGGAGGTCTGTAAGGATGGGGCAGCACTGAACTGTGTTTGCACACCCATGGAAATGAATTTCAGCAGGGTGTTTGGTGTTTGGTTTTGGGACCAGACGACATTTTTGTTGAGGATCTAAGAAAATGTCTCCTAAAACTCCCAGCAGGACAGAGGGTAGGAGATGATCTGAGTCCAGCTTCACTATAACGTGACAGATTTTTACAAGGTCTTTCACCCTCAGACTCCCAGGATAGTCAGTTAGATCCCTCCATCACATCCAGATGAGGACCACAGGATATGAAATGGCTGCAGGGTGGAGATGGGAGCTGGAAGCACCCATGAGACTTGTGCCCTGATAACTTTTTTCCCACAGGATTGGAGAAAGGTGCTTGCCCATGTTTGGATACAAACATGTCCTGTCGCTCACAGACGAGGTGATGCGCTTCAACGAGGAGGTGAAGAAGCAGAGCGTCTCAAGGAACAGGGATGCACCTGAGGGTGGCTTCGATGCCATCATCCAGGCCACCGTGTGTGATGTAAGGGTTAAAGAGGCCTGGCTGGGGCTGGAGAGGGTCATGAGGCTCAGTCTAGGGCTTGGCACAGAGCACCCGCTGTACCAGGACAGAGACATAAGCAACTAGCCTGAGATCTAGACAGGGTGAACATTCAACATTCAAGGGGATTTCTAGGTCCTCAGCCAAGAAGAGGGAAGAGCAGAGCCTTTATGGGGTCCTGGGAGGTGAGAGGAGCAGAACAGGTGCTCTGGGGACTGGCATGTTGATCCCATGTCAGCCTTGCAGTAACCACCAAGAAGAACGTCTTCTTTGCCTGCGCCTTGATTTTGCTGCAGATGGAGATATGCCCCTCAATTGCTAGCCACCATGATAACCACTCTAACAAATCAAAGCTTGTCTTTCACCTTCCCAAGCTGTGACCTGAGGTGGCAGCGAGGGCAGCAGCGAGGTGCTGATGTAGGGCACTCACTGCTGCACCACTAGAAACTGCCTTTGGCTGCAGGAGAAAATTGGCTGGAGGAACGACGCATCCCACCTGCTTGTCTTCACCACGGATGCCAAGACACACATCGCACTGGATGGCAGGCTGGCTGGCATCGTGCAGCCCAACGATGCCCAGTGCCACATTGACAAGGATAACTTCTACTCAGCCTCCACCACGCTGGTAAATCCCAACCCAAGTGTGAGGATGGGGGGCCCAAATCTCCTGTTGATGATAAGAGGGGTGGTCCATCTGTGCTTCGAGAGCTTGATGGACTGGCTGGGATTGCACGTTCTCAGGGTAAGGTCTCTTCCTTTCTCCAGGACTATCCCTCTCTGGGCCTAATGACTGAGAAGCTCTCACAGAAGAACATCAATTTGATCTTTGCTGTGACCGATACGGTTGTTGGTCTCTACCAGGTAACAGAAACCTGCATAGGATCCTGAGGAGGACACTTTGCAGCTGACCACAGATGACTGGGCACAGCCTGGTTGTCCTCCATTCTCAGAGCACCCTGAGAAGCTTGCATGTGCATGGGAATGGGTTGATCCAACTGTGTTCACCTGTCATGAGCAGACCATCTTTCTTATGCTGTTTCTCCAGAACTACAGTGAGCTGATCCCAGGCACAACTGTGGGAACCTTGTCCAGAGATTCCAGCAATGTCCTGCAGCTCATCGTGGATGCCTACGGGGTGAGTGTGCAGTGCCACCACATCCCAATCCCGTGGGCAGCAACATGTAGGGGCTTCATCTTGAAAAGTGCAATCACCCTCACAGGGCACAGACCTTGCCCCGAGTTACTCAAAGGAGAGCTGTGCACCATGACAATCCCAAAGAAGCTCTCTTCCTCCCCACATAACCACTACAAGCAGCCCACATGCTCTTAGCATCTCCCTAAGCCTTGGGCCAACTGTGAGCATTTGCCTCCACCCATGTCCTTGGGGACTGTGGGGATGGGAGATCACCTCTGTCCCTTCCCATCCTCTAAAGCATTCCCAGTGGGAAATGGCATGGGCTAACTCTGGGAAGTCTTGGAGCGCTTGGCTCCTTTCTTGCATGCATAGGGACATCACTGCGCTGAGGAGGCTGCTGTGGGTGAGCCTCTGTCCAGCTGTCTTCTGCATCATTCCTCTCTGCTCTTCCAGAAAATCCGCTCCAAGGTGGAGCTGGAGGTGCGCGACCTTCCAGAAGAGCTGTCCCTGTCCTTCAATGCCACCTGCCTCAACAACGAGGTCATCACTGGGCTCAAGTCCTGCATGGGGCTCAAGATTGGGGACACGGTGAGGCTCCTGTCTGGGGAGTGCTTTTCTCTCTCTGCACAGTGGTACAGAGAGCTCACCTGATGCTGCACCTGCACTGCCCGCTCCCCTCCCACCTCCTGGAGGCACAAGTTCTTGCAGGGGAAATTGTGATCTCTGCTTAGCGGAGAGAGGGTCCAGCTGGGTGAGAGCAAGGGGGAAAAATGTTTATATGAGTCCACTGGAATCAGAATCTGTGTCTTTCTGAACACTTATGGACTGATTTTTGCCTAGATACTGTAGTAGATAAGTGTCCTGCTCAGTGCCAGGACAGCTTTGAGAAGCCATAAGAGGGACTTGGTTCTATTTCTGGGCTGGCTGAGCTTGGGCGTGGAATAGGCTGCCACAGGAACCTCAACACTGCAATTGTTGATACCCAGTGGGGGTACAAACACCTGGACACACCTTTCTGCCCTCAGGTGAGCTTCAGCATCGAGGCCAAGGTACGAGGCTGTCCACAGGAGCATCAGAAATCCTTCACCATCAAACCCGTTGGCTTCAAGGACAGCCTGACCGTGATGGTGAACTTCGACTGCAACTGTTCCTGCGAGAGCCAGGCTGAGGCCAACAGCTCCTTCTGCAGCAAAGGCAATGGCAGCCTGGAGTGTGGGGTGTGCCGCTGCAACCCGGGGCGTCTGGGCTCGCACTGCGAGTGCTCAGAGGAGGAGTACAACCCCTCACAGCAGGACAACTGCAGCCCACAGCCAGGACAGCCCCTCTGCAGCCAGCGTGGCGAGTGCATCTGTGGGCAGTGCGTGTGCCACAGCAGTGACTTTGGCAAGGTGACGGGCAAGTACTGCGAGTGCGACGACTTCTCCTGCGTCCGCTTCAAGGGTCAGATGTGCTCGGGTGAGTGCTGTGCTCAGGGGTGTGGGTTGTGCTGGTGAGGTGTTTTTGCTGCCCGGAGGCATGGAGAAATTTTGGGGGGCTTGTCGCATATGTTGTTCCTGTTGTTGGCTTTCGTAGCCCTGAATCAGCTCTGGGTGCGAAGCATTGACTCCTGCTTTGGCAGCCTGTGCCCCAAAGCCTTGGCAAGGGGATGGGCTCAGAAGGATACAAGCAGACTTTATCCTTGGATCCCCACCAGGGTGGCTGGGGGCACCAAGGGAAGAGGCTTTGCAATGTCAGCCCCTGCTTGAATCCCACCAGCCCTTCTGGGTCAGAGGTGTTCCTCCACAGGAAAAATCACCAGAGTGGAAAAGGGAGAGGGTGGGGAGAAGCATTTGGGATGTGACATCCCTCCTGCTGCCACCCATGGTGCGGCATATTTGCACAGCATTACCCATATCAGGCACAGAGGGCAAAAGGATGCTGGTCGAGATGGGCAAGCTGTTAATTAACCCTCTGTTGTTTCCCAGCTCTGTGCCCGAGCCCTTCACCCATTTGGGCCAACCCTGGCTGTGTGCCCAGCGCTGGGAAGGAAATGAGATGGGGGAAAGGTGGCCAAGCCCTCCCCGGAGGAACTACCCACAAACCCCATTTTTGGCAGGCAATGCCCTGTCTGACCCCACTGCCATCAGTCACGTCACATTTCGCCATATCTGCCCAGCCTTCCCCCACATTTCCATGCACTGTCACACAGCACAGCACTGTTTTCCTGTGACTCAGTTCCTCGTTAGCAGGGTTACACATTTATTTCTCATGCCAGTGCCCCCGAGGCCATGTGAATGGATGGTGCCCAGCCCTCCCCAGCTGAGAGCAGAGTGAGCTGAGAGCACGCTGTGCTCGGGATGGGTCGGCGCGTGCCGGCTCTGTGGCATCTCTACCTCTTGCTGTGTCTGGTGCTGGAGTCAAAAATCAAACCACAATCCAAATAGCTGCGGGCTCTGGCAGGGTTTGAGGACGTCGGTCTGTCTGTCTGTCTGACCGAGCCAGGCGAGTGTGCAAAGCTGGCTGGGATTTTCCCAGCAGTCAGCTTCCCATGTATGGTGGAGGGCTGGGAAATGACAGCAGGGGTTGACCAGATGTCCTGACTGAATCGCTAAAGCTTGCGTAGCTCAGATGGAGCTGATTGAGCATCTCCAGCTACTACCACAGGAGCTGAGAACTCAGCATGAGATTTGGCTGTTTCCTTGTTTTGGTGGGATAAGAGGAACACTGGGAGCACAGCAAGCAGCAAAGTGATGGCAACAGCAGCGTCCCACCCTAAGGATGGTGGAATGAAGATGTTGCTCCACTTTCCTGCACCATGCACCAAGTGCAGGAGCATCCCATGGGGGTGATCCCCAGCAGGGATCCATTTGAGGGTCCTGATGTCCTCCTGGCTGTCCCCAGGGCACGGGAAGTGCAGCTGCGGGGACTGCCTGTGTGACTCAGACTGGACTGGTGACTACTGCAACTGCACTACGCGCACCGACACATGCATGTCCAGCAATGGGCTGGTGTGCAGCGGCCACGGCACCTGCATCTGTGGCAAGTGTGACTGCACCCAGCCTGGCTCCTATGGGAACACCTGCGAGAAGTGTCCCACGTGCCCAGATGCCTGCACCATCAAAAAGTGAGTTGGGTTGGAAAGCTGGGATGGTTCCATCGGGCCTTGTGCCTGCAGCGTGGTCCCCACCCCGCTCCTGTGGTTTGGGGTTACAGAGAGCAAAGAGTAAGAGGGTGCCCTGCCTTCTTGAGGATGTTTGATGCAGCTCATAGTACTTCTCCCCTCTTCTTCAGGGAATGCGTGGAGTGCAAGAAGTATGAGCGGGGCACGCTGGTGGAGCAGCAGTCCTGTGGCCGCGTGTGCCGTGATGAGATTGAGACAGTGCAGGAGCTGGGTAAGAGCTGGGATGGAGCACAGTGCACAAGGTTTTTGCCTGAAGCGCGGGTATTTGAGGCTGTGTGCACCCTCCATGTGTGCTCCCACCACGAGGGCTCTGACAGCTGCTCAACCCCCCCCCAGGTGACAGGGGCAAGGATGCTGTGAACTGCACCTACAAGGATGAGAACGACTGCGTGGTGCGCTTCCAGTACTATGAGGACTCCAGTGGCAAATCTGTCCTCTATGTCATAGAGGAGCCAGGTAGGGCCTGGCTGGGGCTCTAATTGCAACTCACTGTGGGGGGTCTGCACTAACCTGGGGGTTTTGTACCTCCCAGCCAGGCTCTGGCATGAGTAACAGTGCTGCTTTGTTCCTTTGCTCTGTGCACCTGGGCTGTGATTTCCTGCCTCTGTCTCACATTTCCCCACACTGCTAGGTTGTTTCACCCCCCTGCTGAGCTGCCAAGGACGATCTCAGCCCTCCCATCCCAGTTCTGACTCTAGGGGTCTCATTTTCTTGAGACTGAGCCAACTCCAGTTGGCCATTCAGGAGTAATGCTGGGATTGCACCCATGGTTGGGAATATGGCACTCCTTGCATGCAGCAAAGCTTCCAGCATCCTTGGAGGCTGCTTTCAGCCTGGGGAAGGGGCTGTGTGACTGCAGAGCCTTCAAACACAAAGATTCTGAAAGGAACCCCAGGTCAACAACAATCCATCCCCTCCCCAGCACAGCAGCGTGTGGGGGGAGCAGTGTGAATGCTCAAAGTTAGAGGTTCTAAAATGATGGAGAATCAAGCATTCGAGAGACCAGAGGAGCCCCTGTAGACCACAAAACCGTGCCCTTCTATCCCACCAGAGTGCCCGAAGGGGCCAGACATCCTGGTGGTGCTGCTCTCGGTGACGGGTGCCATCCTGCTCATCGGCCTGGCTGCCCTGCTCATCTGGAAACTCCTCATCACCATCCACGACCGCCGGGAGTTCGCCCGCTTCGAGGAGGAGAAGGCCAGGGCTAAGTGGGACACGGTGAGGGTCAAAGGGATGGGTGCACAAGGACATGAGTTCTTCATCCTCTGAGCTGAGTGAATCCAGATCCCAGATCTCCCAGCATAAGAGCCCAGTCTGTGATCCCCTCCTGCCCATGTTCCTTGTGGAACAGCTCATCTCTGAAGCGTGGCATGGTGGCACAGCAGGACCTGAAGTGGCACCAGCGGTCTGGACCCCTGTTGTTCCCAGGGACTGGGCGCAGGACACAGAAAATGTCCCAGCTGCTTTTCCCAGTGTATCTCGAGTGCTTTCCTCCAGCATGAGTCTCTTACTCACTGCCCACACCAGTGTTCCACCTCATGAGCGATGGAACATTGCTGCCACGGGATGCTGGAAGGATTGAGGCACCCATAGTATGAGGGAGGGGGTGGAATGGCACCAGTGTCTGCTCAGCATCTCCCAGAGGGAAGGGATGGGGAGGTCCTTCCTGAGGCTCTTGCTGCCTTTCCTTCACAACAGCTTTCCCCTGTTCTCCCCATAAAGCCTCATGGGGAGCTGTTAAACTGCAGCACATTATACCTCCAAGGCTCTGCCCTCTGCATCCAACACCCAACAGTGCCTCAGTTTCCCCAAACGCAGCAAACACCAATGCCAACCAAATAGTGATGCTGTTTGCTTCTTTTCTAGGGCAACAACCCATTATACAAAGAGGCAACCTCAACCTTCACCAACATCACATACCGTGGGAACATGTAGGATGCTGCACCCGGCGCTGGCTGCGGGATCAGCCCAGGACTGTGGGATCTCCTGGAGTCCAGTTTACAGAAAAGCTTGTGTGTGTGTCTGCGTGTAATTTAACAGCCCCTTGGCTGTCTCCAGCCCTGCTGTCCGTCACCTCACTGTACTGCAGGGATGTGCTTCCACAGCAAACCTCTCATCCTTACCTCGGTGGGCCAGCGGCCCCTCCATACACTGAACGTGGTGACATGGGACAATTCTGCCTTGGAGAGACTGTGAACTGCAAGGTGCTCATTTGGCCGAGGGGATTTGGGTAGAACCCGAGGCTGTGAGCTGTGTTCTCCTGCATGGCCTGTGCTGGAGAAACACAATGAACAGCTGTAGCCCCTTTGTGGCCTTGTGGGCTGAAGACACTCGAGCAAACCGGACCACCCCCACCCTTCTGACATTGCTGTGGTCTGGGACAGTGCAAAGCAGTGTCTGAGTTCTGTGTGACCTCCTCCTTCCCCCTATATGCCACCAGCAGCCACTTTCATGTAGCACCAGCTGTGCTGGTCCCAGCGTCTCCCACCACCGTTTCCCTTCACAAACCACATGGATGCGTTGTATCCTTTGAGCCTGGTTCTCTGGGGAGAAACCTCCCAGCCTTTTTCTGTGCTGTTTGAGCTGTGTCATGGTACTGTGCTTGGTTTTCTGTGTGGCTCAGGGTCCAGAAGAGCTGGCAGGGGTCAAGTTGTATCCTGCCGCCTTCAGCTGTGCCTCTCCTATGGTTTTGTCCCCTGTGGAAAAAAATATCCTGGTGACAGAGCTGGGTCAGCTGTTGCTGTGCCTGCCCCATGAGGTCCTGGTGGCTCTGTTTCCCCTTGGTTCTACCAAAAAGCAATGGAGATCCTGTGCCCCATGCCCACCTCTAGTGCCCAAGACTGGCCTGCAGGTGGTGGCTGTGTCCCCTGCCTGTCCCTAGCAGAGAGGGAATGGGCAGCATAAGGGATGGTGCTGAGTGGCAGCTGGGGCTGAGCCCTTGGGTGGGCAGAGATTCGCTGCCCCTGTGGGCACTTCCCAGGGCACCAAATAAAAAACCTCAAACACTCAATGGTGTCAGTATCTAGTGCCAAGCCAGCATGGCTCAGCCTGGGGGAAGCGGGTGGATGGATGGATGGATGGATGGATGGATGGATGGATGGATGGATGG
>NW_024962305.1:521644-555903 GCF_019238085.1 Lagopus leucura | reverse complement strand
TGGATGGATGGATGGATGGATGGATGGATGGATGGATGGATGGATGGATGGATGGATGGCTCTCTCCCTCTCTCCAGGAGGCTTTTTGGGTCACAGGGCAGCTCCAAGCCTAATGCATCCTGGAGTTCTGGCATTTTCCACTCTTCACTGCAAGATGAACGACTCCCATACTTCTGCAGGTCTCTGAAAGTCCTTCAGTGTGCTGGAAAAGCCCCCGAAGGAGGGAAGCTGGGCTGAGACTTCTGCAGGATCACCGTGGGGGGCAGCTAGGGTGAAGTTCTGTAAGTTGGGAGGGGTGTGCTGCCTGGGCACCCACTCATCATTACTTCGCAAAGGGCTGCAGGGACACCTGGTGGCACCTTCCAAAGTAGCATTTTATGAGTACACGAGATGCTGAAAAGCACACTGAAGGGGTGCACAGTTGGACTTGTGAGGATGCTGGGGCTGAGTCCTGTAGGATCATCTCAGTGGGCAGCCCCCAGCTGGGGCAGAAGAGTGAGTTCTGACAGCTCCCTTTTGCCATGTGGGATATGGGACACCCACATTCCACACAGTAGGGCCAAGGGGAGGCTCTGGGGCAGCACTCAATGTCCCCAGCTGTGCTGGGTGGGGGTCAGGGCTGGATCTTTCCAGCCAAGAGTGGCTGCATGGGGGCCTGATCCCACTCGGTGCTATGGGTATAGTGCAGGGCTCAGCAAGCAGCAGCTGGAGGGATGGACGTGCACATGTACTCAGGTCCTGAACGTTGTTCCCATCCCTGTGCCACTAGTGAAGTTTTATGTTCCCCATTGGAACCCAGTGCTCACTGGCACAATGGAGCTGAGCCAGGGAATATCTAAGGCATTCTGTGACATCAGGCAGAATGGTGGCACCAGGCAGTGAGCTTAGTGACAGGTGCACACTGCCTGGGTATGCCTGAGGCTATCAGGGTAATCAATTGACCACTGGGTAAGCCGGTGGTGGGGTGGCTGGAAAGGGGTGACCTGGATGCCAGCAGAGCCCTGAAGTGCCTCTGTTCACACCAGGGTCAGCCAAGGAGGGGATGGAGCCCCACAAGCCACTGAAGTCTGACAGCCTTGTAGCCACCGAGCAGCAGCAGCCACCACAGCATGGCTTGGAGGAAGCTGCCAGCTCCAGAGATGTGGTGGCCCTCAAGAAGTCCTCCACACCAAGCAGGACTTCTGTGTCCAGTAGAGCCTCCAAATCCAGCAGGACCTCTGTGTCCAGCAGGATTTCTGTATCCAGCAGAACTTCCACATCCAGCAGGACCTCCATAGCTAGCAGGACCTCCAAGTAAGTGAGGGGATGGATGGAGCCTGTGCCTGTCCATGTTATAGGGCTCCTTCACGCTCCCTGATGGGCTAGGAAGGGTGACAGAATGGTGCCCATCTGGCAGGAGATCTACCCAGCAGTGCATGATCCTGATGGCTGAGACATACCCACCCAGGCAGGAGGTGCGCAGGACAGGCATGCCAAAAGTAGACAAAGCAATTCAGGTGAGGCTGGGCAAACCACAAACCCGTCCCCCACAAGTGTCCCACAATCCCAGGGGTGCATCTGGGCCAAGGGCTTGGCCTTGGGATGGCTCTGGCAGCTGCTGTTCCTTCCTCTGGGATTTGATGCTATGGCTGTTTCCCACTTCAGACCCCCCGGTCCTTTGATGCATCACTCAACAAACAGCGCACTCGGCTCAAGAAGAAAATTAAAAGCAAAGACATGAGCAGCAACCAAGATCAACTGCAAGCCTCAAGGGACAGCAATGCCATGGAGATCTTTCCCCAGGCAGAGGGGCACAGGACCCCCAGCCCCCCCGAGGTCACACCCCAGCACAGGTAATACAGCCTAGCTCTGCCCCTTCGGTGACCCAGGATCCCAAGGCTCAGGGACAGGAGCTCAACATGGGCATCTCCATCTGTAGGAGGAGCAAGGTCTCATCCAACACATGCACGAACGCTGATGAGGAAGAATGGGAGGACCAGGCTGTGCTGGAGGTGGAAGGTAACCCCTGGTTCTCCTCACTCAGTTCAGCCAGATGCCAGGGAAGTGGTGGAGCCACTGTCCTGGAGGCATCCAAGGAACGTGTGGATGTGGCACTTAGGGACATGGTTAGTGGGCATGGTGGTGATGGGTTGACTGTAGGACTTGATCTTAGAGGTCTTTTCCAACCTTAATGATTCTGTGATTTTATAACTGTTGGTTTCAGTGTGCCCCTCTGAAATGAACCCAGCATTGTTTAGAAACAAGATTCAGGGGCTGTTTCAAATGGAAGAACTTAATGCTGGTGTTCATCCACCCTCCTTCACCCACTGCAGGGTATGAGGCTGATGTTCACAGCCCAGGCACTGTCATGGGAGACAGCCAGGGGATCTGCCCTGCAGAGGAGGAGATGCAGAAGGGGCTGAAACACACTCAGGCTCACGGTGAGCATGGAGGCACTGCCCTAACCCAGACACACACGTGCATCAGCCTTGCCTTCCTTCTCTGATGTGTTTTAGGACACATGGAACACACGGTATCTCCCAGAGGTGAAGCTCTGAGCCCCTCAGCCTCCATGCTGGCTGCAGGGCTCAGGCAGCTGTTCCACATCATCTCCATCTTGATCACAGTTTCAAAATCTTCAGCTTTAAATTTACAGTAGAAATTAAATACATATTTACAATGCTAATATTTGTCATTTGCCTCCAGGAGGTGTACCCAGGTCTGTACCCAGGCGATCCTGGCAGCTCTTAGCACAGGGCCTGGTGTTGTCCTATGGGAGTAACAAAAATGTGACCATGTTACTCTGTGGCCACATCCACCAGCACCCACTTCTCCTTTGGCCCCAAGTTCCAGTAGCCACGAGATGCTCCTCAGCTGCTGCTCCAGGCTGCAGCCCTCTGTTGTATCACCTGCTTTCATGAATCCTCCAACCCCAAACTTCTCTTTCCTTTCCAGAAGGCAGAGAGGTGAAACCAAGCCTGCTTCTGGAGGCTGACGGAAGCTTTCACAAGGAAGGTACACAGCAGAGAGCAGCCACCACCCACCCTGCGTGCCACAGCCAGGATCCCACACAGGGATGCACTGGGCCGAGCCCCTGTAATGCAGAAAATCTCAATTTCTCATTGAGCTGTGGCATGAGACAAGACCACGTTTAGCTAATCTCCCTGCTCTTTAATGCCAAAGAGCACGGCTGCTGGCAGGATAGGGCCTAGCACCATGAGGACCAGCTGCTGTGACCCCAAAAACAGGGCCATGTGGCTGTGCTGGGTGCTCCTGGAGGAGGAGTGGGACTGGAGGTTGCTCACGGTTCCCCAGGAGAAGCCATTTCCGATGTGATAACAACTCCAACCCCGCTGAACCTGCACATTTGGGCTGTGTGGAGGCTGTTGGTGTTGGAGACCACTAGATGGGGATCTCTGTACACACTCAGGCAGACGCTTCCCACTTCTTAACGCTCATCATTGCAGCAAGCAGAAGTGTGTTGTCTTTTAATAAACCTAAAAATGAGCAAAGCTCCTTCTGATGCGGCTAATCGAAGGTGTATCCTGTCCCATTCACAACCCAGAAGTGTGTTTTCCAGGTCTAGGAAGTTTCTGAAATGAAAAACATTTCCCTGTTGGTTGCAGGAAAGCAGGTCGATGTAGGAGAGCTGAAGCCTCACCCAGCCCCTATGGAAATGCGTTTACTGGACGTTGATCACCAGCAGGCGCTGGGGGGTGTGAGTATGGATGGTGAGTGTGTCGGCACTTCGGGGTGTTCAGGATTTGGATTGTTTTCCAGGCAGAAAGCTTCAGAATTGGAGATAAAGAGGAGAAAGGAATTGACTTTTATAGTCAGCATACTGACATTTCCCAAGGCACAAAATAATGGAACAGTGCAGCTTGGAAGGCACCTTGGGAAGTCTCTAGTGCCATCTCCTGCTCCAAGCTGGGTCAGCTGTGAGATCAGACCAGGTTGCTCTGGGATTTATCCTTTACAGTATCTCCAGGACTGCAATGAGTCAGGGTTAGCTTGAAATGAGAATGCTGTGCTCTGGGGAAGCCTGGATCTCCAACCTAGATGACTATCTGGCCAAAAATTTGGAAATCTGTTTTGGGGCAAGACGCTCTAAAATCACCAAACCCTTTGTGGATGTGAGTGTTCTCAGTGTCGTCAACTTCCTTTTTTGTAGAAAAACTTAAAGCTACAGCCAAGAGCCTCCCTGAAAGCTCTTGTCTGTCTGTCAGCCCCTCCTTCCTCAGGAGTATTTCCCCTTCAGCTGTGCTCCATCTCCCCCTATGCCCCAGGGGATGCAGCCAGCAGTCAGGACCCCAACTCCGGTGTGGGCACTGGTGAGGTCATCTCAGACAGAGAGGAGATGCAGCAGATCATCAGACACACTGCAGGTGGGAACTGGTATCCTTCCTTGTTTTCTGCTTCTGCACAGCCCCTGCAGCCAGAAAACCAGACACCCAGGGAGGCTGCTGGGTACCTGCAGATGGCCATGGTATAGGATATGCCTTGCACGCAGCAGAGGTGAAATTCTCCACGCTTCCCTTTAATCTTGTGTTAAATTTTTGCTTTGCATGATTTGGCACGAGTGGCTCTGTGTGTCCTGGCACGACACAGACACCATTCCTCAGTGTATCAAAGGAAATGGGGTTTTGTGTCTAGAGAGAGTTACGTACAGCGTAGTGAATGGAGGGAATCATTGGGTGATGAATGGCCATGGAGAGGGAATTTAATCTTTCTTGGCCTCAGCATCTCACCCTGCCTGGAGGGGAGGGAGTTTCATTGCATTATTGTGGCTAAGGTCCTTTAGATCCTCAGATGGAAAGGGTAGGTGAAAGGCAAAGGAGTCTCTATTATTATTATTAATAATAATAATAATAACCTTTATTTTTTTGCCAAGTCTCTCTCCGCTGCCTGCCAGCATGGAGAGGAGGTTTCTAACACTTTCTTGTTACAGAGGACACAGATTTCAGGGATAGTCAGGGCTCTGACCCTGCAGAGGAGCTGGATCCTGCTGTGAATGGTGAGGGTCTCTGCCTTTCCTTCACTGCCACTGTCATTGCTCAGACATCCCCATAGAGCCAGTCACTGCTCCATTTAAACATTGCCCAGCATCTCTTGTAGGAGGTGAGGAAAACATTCAAGACCTCGATTTCATCCTGGACCCCACAGACAGCAAGGTTCACCTGAGGAGCCTGATGCATGAAGCCTTGAGACACATGGAAGGTAAGAGCAAGCTTTTGATGTCCTTTTCCTTTGCAGGAAGCCTAAAAATCTCTAGAAACCAACAGCTGAGTTTAAAGCACTCTGCATACATTCACTGGTGCTTATCAAGCAATGAGGATGTGATGTTAATGCAAGACATACAAGACGATTGTATTACAATAATGCAGAGTTCCTACTCTTGTGAAATACACATGGAGAAAAGTCTGTTAGAGAGGGATGTGACTGCTCCTCTACCACTACCATCCTGCTCCCCTCTTCCCAGTGCTTAACCCTCACCAAGAACTCTATCATGCCTTCATTTAGAAGCAACAAATCTCCAACCAACATTATAGGAAAGCCCCTGGCTCATGCAGCAGCTGCCAGTGGTCCAGCACCTGTGCTCTGATGCCCATAATTTCCACCAATTTATTCTTGTTGCTGTTACAGCCGTCTGTTACTTCCACTCTCCTCTCCCCAGGTGCTGTGAACATGAATCTGAGTAAATCCATGAAGGCAGGGAGGAAGGTTCAGCAAACACCCATGGGAGAAGGTGAGCAAGATCCCCATAACAAAATCTGCTGCCACATAACAACAAACAGGATCAGACAAGAGTCCTTCAAAAGAAAACTCTGTGGCCACATGTTTTAATGAGCTGCAAATCTGCTGGTAACGAAGCTGTACAGGGAGAGGCAGACAGACCAGCAGCTGCAGTGCATTTCCAGCGGCATGCTGCTGCCCACAGCAAAGTCAGTGTTGTAACTTCTGAGCCACAAAGGTGGGAAAGCACAGATGTAGAGTGGGCTGCAAAGATTTACCTGACACTCTGGCCTCTGTTCCCCTTCTTGCTGCAACTCTCCTGTGCTGCACAGGCCTGGTTTATCTGTGAGCCACCTCATACGCTCTGCTTCCCCCTCCTAGCAGTGATGGCAGGGCTTTTCTCCTCCCTGTGAGCAGGCAAGATTAATTTCACTAATGTGCTGAAAAGATTTTAAATTCTCTGGAGGACAGAGCTGGAGAAAGGCAAATGATATTAATATTAATATTAATAACATGGTTCTTATTTAACTCATCTCCCTCCATGCCCTGGGTGTGCACGGAAGGCAGCGGCACCTTCCTAATATGATTAAGATGGTGTTAAAAATATCCATGCTTAAAAGGAAAACAGTGCTCAAGGAGGCTTTTTTTGGTTTGTTTTCATAGAGGACAATGATGATGTCAGTCGTGAGGGTTCCATCCTGGCTGCCCTGAGTGTCCACTCAACCCAGGAGGAGCTGAAAGAGGCACAAGTGGATGGTCAGTGAATCAGAAATACTGGTGACAGTTCCCCTCTGTGACTTGTCAGCTCTGGCTACCATGAAGCATGATGTACAAGAGGCAGAGAGAGGAAAAAAAGATAAAATAGCTTCTACAGGTGTGGGGAGACACCAAGTTGTCCCACACAGTGACTGCTCTGAAGGGAAAGGCAAGGGGATGTAGGGGGTATAAGTTGTGCTCTGTACCCACTGTGGTGGGATAGGAAATCAAAGACTTAAGTGTCAAGAAGAAAGAATTCAGGTTAGGGAAGGTGTTGCAGCAGGGAACAGGGGATGCTGAGAGACATAGGATTTCCCTTGCTGGGTGTTCTGCTGCCCATGGCCAGAAGGACACAGTGAATTAGTGCTGCTGTAGCACAAAACAGGGAGAAATGTCATCACAGGGTCCTTCCAGCTCTCCTTGGGATGTTGAAGATGTGAATGCTGGTGAGAGGGAAGCCCATGAAACTCTGTTTATTTGTGTCTTTCCACATCCAGAGAAAGCTGCTCTTGCTCCTGGCCATGCACCCCAAACCTGTGTAGCAACAGAGCTTCCACCAAAGAAGAAGGTGTTAAATCCCCTTGAAACAGATACAGCCAGGTGAGCATGAAGGTGGAAACAGGGAATATGCTGTTGCTTGTTGTACAATTGTGCTTCAGCTGCCACTCTGTCCATCTCTCTTTGTCATTCTGTGCATGGCAGTGAACTCACAGAGATCCCTCAGACAAGAGTTGAGAGTGAAGCAGTGAAGAACATGACAAAGAAACAGCAGAAAGGTGATGTTACCTCATTATGTGCTCCCCCCAGGAGACACGTTGCCAGCACCAACAGGAGTGGTTGGACCTTTAGATGGGTCCTGCAGCACTGCATGATCTTCCTTACACAATAACCACACTGTGGGGTGCACAAAGGAAGGGACAATCCTGTGTCCCTCGGATGTGGGAGCCCAGCAGCTGTGGATTGATGCAGAAAACCATCAATACACTTTCTGGAAGAAGGACAGCTGAATCTCAAGAGAACAGAGCTGGAACTAAACCAAGCACCTCACCCAGCCCCACACATTAAATACCACCTTACCCTTCCTCTCCCCAGATTCCCCAGCTTTCCTACACTGTCAGCAGCCATTTAGAGGTAGATGCATTGGCACTGGCAGCAAGGAACAACCTGTTCAAATCCCTGTTGAATATAGTTCATTGTATTGTTCAAAGAACATAAGACAGGTAGAGCCTTCCCCCCCAACCCTGTTTAACCTGCTGTCCTCTCCCTGCCTGCCTGCAGCATTCTCCGATGCTTTCAACTTCTTCCCCAAAGACCTGGATGGCAATATTAACCTTCAGAACCTGGAGGTGCTTGCTAAGCAGCTGGGAATTAGCTTTGATGGGCAAGAGGCACACAAGAAGCTGGTGTGTGCAGATGCTGATGGTGAGTGCGTCAGAACACTCATGGATTGTACTGTGCATGTAAAGTGGTCCCTCTCCCTGTGCCTTGCCATTCCTGGGCATTGCTGTACTGAAATGTACTTTAAGGCAGAGGCTGTGCTGGAGTTGTTGTGCTTTAGCACTCAGTAGTGACTCTATCCTTCATGAATGTGTGTTGCACTGCTGTTACAGACTCCCTCATGCATGCTCCACAGCCCAGTTACATGTGAAAGCTTTAAAACCTTTTAGTCCTGCCCTTAGTTTTTAGTAAGCAAGTCATTCTGCAGTGCCAGCTCTGAGCTGCTCACCCTAACTTTTCATTCTGGCAAAAATCTGCTTTGCTAACATAGATGCCACTTGTTTGCAGGAGACAAAGCAATGAATTTCTCTGACTTTCTGACCTTCATTACTGACAAGAATTGTTTTATCCAGACAATATGTAAGTAAGAAATACCCTACCTAGGTACATGTTGCTGCTCTCCAGCAAAACTCTCACTTATCCAGAGATACCTGAATTACCTCATTCTAATTGATACTGAGCAAGAAATCAGCACTGTGACCAGCATTACGGCTAATGAAAAGCCACAAGAACTCATCCTCCCTGCTGGACATCCAACCAGCACTTAGCAGAAAATGGGGATGGATCCCCACTGAGCAGATCTTGCTGGGGTCTGCTGGGGTCTCCGCTCCCCCTGAAGGTAAGGCAAGGCTCAGCTGTGGCTCTGACTGCTCTCCTCCTCTCCAGTCCCTGACAAAAACGACTCAGGCAACTTCGATCATGTCGATGCCAGAGGAATCCTCCTCCTCAAAGTCTTGCTGAAGCTGGTGGAGTTGGAAGCTCTGCCCCAGAGAACTCTATTTCAGATTTCCAGGTGAGCTTCCTTAGCGTTGTAAGTCAGAGAAGGAAGTTCTCCCTTTCGTTGTGATATTTACATGCTATCTAATCAGATAAACAGATAACAGGGGCCCAAGACTACATTTCCTGAACTGTTCCATGTCTAGTTGGATATCCAAAAGCACCTGCATAGCTTTGGTACCTACCTTACAAAGGTGGTGTTGTAAATACCATTTAAATATCTTTCCACGTATGTCAGTGTGCAGCATCCCATGCTGAGCAGGCCTTGGGCTGTACTTCACTGGTCAACGGTGCCCTCTTTTGTCTTCTAGTTACTACCAGCAGAAGTTTAGGGACTGCACTAGTGAGAAAGCCTGGACACATGCTGATTTCTTCGTGAGTCACAAAAAGAACAACAAAAACAGGAAAGTTCTGGTTTATCCTTTGTCTTCCTTTCTAAGTGCTGCCCGCATCTCACTGAAGAAGGAAAGAGAGGCAAGAGCTTATTTGGAGCAACTCAGAGGTAAGGCTTGCATGCTGTCATTCAGCCCTATTCAGTTCTATATTAGCAAAAGTTTCATAGAATCATTAAGGTTGGAAAAGACCTCTAAGATCACCAAGTCCAGCTGTCAATTCATCCCCACTATGCCCACTAACCATGTCCCTCAGTGTCACATCTGCACGGTTCTTGAACACCTCCAGGCGTTACATATTGTTGTTACCTAGGAGAGGAAGCAGACCCCCACCTCACTGCATCCCTCTTTCTGGTAGTTGCAAACTGATAAGGCCCTCTCCTGAGCTTCTCTTCTCCAGGCTCAACAATCCCAGTTCCCTCAGCTGCTCCCCATAAGATTTGTGCTCACGCACCTCACAGCTCCGCTGCCCTTCTCTGCACACACTCCAGGGCCTCAATGTCTTTCTTGTAGTGAGGGGCCCAGAACTGAACACAGCAGTGAGATGTGGCCTCACCAGAGCTGATTACAGAAGAACAATCATCTCCTGCTCTGCTGGCTGTGCTATTACTGATACAAGCCAGTATGCTGTTGGCCTTGGCCACCAAGACACACTGCTGGCTCGTGTGCAGCCAGCTGTGAACTAATGCCTCAAAATCTTTCCTCACAGCTTTACAGCCACTGAGCCCCAAGCCTATAGTACTGCATGGGGTTGTCATGACCAAAGTGCAGGACCTGGCACTTGGTCTCTGAAGCTCATCCCAGTGGCCTCAGCCCAGAAATCCAGCCTGCCCACATCCCTCTGCAGGGCCTTCCTACCCTCAACACTTCCAATTGGATGTTATCTGAAAGCTTACTGAGGGTGCACTCAATCCCCTCATCTGGATCGTCAATAAATTTATTAATAGGGCTGGCACCAAGACTCTATGTTTCCTAAAGCCTAGGCAGTAATTTCTAAGAGGATCACAGAAGACAGCTGGAGCAAACCTTAGGAGTCCATCCATCCAGTAAGACTCACAGGGAAAGATGCAAAGTCAAACGTTTGGTGTTCTGCTCTAGAGTCTCCTAGGGAGAAAGGAATTGTCCCCCAGAGGCATTTCTGGTGGTTGACTAGATTCATGTTTCAGAAGTGTGAGGAATCTGGGACCTACCTAGCCCTTCCCTGGTCAGAGGAGCAAAACCAAGGGGCATCTGGCTGTGGCTACACTGTCAGTGACTCTTGTTCTTATTTTCCGTTGCCAGAAAAAGCGTCCAATTCAGAGAGCCCCTATGCTCAGGTACCTGTCTTCCCACTGATTTCTAAACAAGATGCAAAGACACTGGTGAAGCCAAAAAAAGACATGCAAAAGCAGACAAAGCAGAGAAAGAAAGAGCCAGTACCTTCAAAGGAGACCCGCTTCAGCAGTAAGAAAAAACAGGTTCAGAAGGTGAGAGACATGGGCAGTGCTTCAGCTACATGCAATAGTACCAAAGGAAGCCCGAGGAGAAGCCTTAAAACCTGTATTTTATTTGATCAGACTGCAGCCAAGGCTTCTGCTCAGAGCAGCAAGAAGAAATGCTCCCCTGCCATCAACTCAGAGCACCCAAACAAACGACGTCACCCACCAACAGCCAGCAAGGGCAAGGCACAACCACGTGTGAGTGTGAAGTCCAGCCCCGTGCTCTGCGCTCACTCACTTCACATTTCCTCACCCTTCTCTGCTGTGGCATTCAGTTACACCCTGGTAGCAAAGATATGGAAATAGCTAGTAGAAATATGGAATGATACTTGGTAGCAACACTTAGGTAGAGTAGCAAGGAGGCGGGGACTGCAGATAGTATATAACTCAGAGCAGGGTGTTACCTTGGTAATGTGCATAAAGCAGTTACTCCAGAATTGGACCCATGTAACCTATATACTAATAGACTGGCAAACAGTTTAACTAGACATGGGTAATAACAAGCAATTTTGTCCTAAGCACAAGGAAAAATGAAACCAGAGGTATAGCAATAGCTTGGTTTATTATAGTTAATCATCAGTGTGAATTAGTTACAACCTGCCTCCACTGCATTCTGGCATGGCACTGAAGTGCTTTCTAGCCTTGTACGCACATCTGTGCCATATGCCTGCGGTGGGGGCTGAGCTGCATGGTTACTGCATTGGATTCTGCCCTCTAAATTCCTCTCCCCTCCATCAGGAGGCACAGGTGGCCCAACGCTACAGGCGCAACCTGGCTCTCCGCAAGCAGGCCAGCCTGCTCAAGCTGTGGCAGAAGATCAACGGGGCTCAGATCGGACAGCAGACGGGCAGCAAGCGCTTCCACTACACTTTCTCCACGTACTCCTGGTCCTGGAACGCGTGCAGAGAGCTGCTGACAGCCGAGGAGCTGCAGGCACAGGACGGCCGGCATTGCCGCTTCCCGCCAGCCACCAGGCAGCCACCATGGAAGAAGTGGCTGTTTTAGGGCACTGGAGGCTGGTTTGGATCGGACTTGCTGTCACCCTTCCTCCTGGCGTTCAAAATGTGAAATAAAAGCTGGGAAAGGTGGGATTATTGTTGTTATCCTGTCCAGCACAGGGAGCTAGCTGGCCAAGGGAAGGGGCTGCACTGTTCTGCGGCACAGCCTCACAATGAGCACCGGGCATAGGTTGCACACTTCACTTTAAGGACTCTTAGAGAGTCCGGAGGAGGGCTTTAGAGACACGAAAGGGCTGAGCTCCGCGACAGCGACGGAGCCCGAGGGAACGGCACGGAGCTGTCAGGGGAGGGGAGCGGCTGGGGGTGAGGGAGGGCTCAGTCCCAGAGGGCTGTGGGCGCGGCCCCGACCCGCTGGAGCTCAGGGAGTGATGGAACACCGCTCTCAGCCACTGGGTTCGGTAGTCGGACACCGATCCTCGCGGGTGCCTCTCTGTGTAAAATCCGCGATTCTACAGCGCCGAGGGAAACACCTCGGCTCAGCCCTCCCAGCTTCCCGCCGCTGCCGCCCCACGTGACACTCCCTTCCCGCCCAGTCCCCTCTCGGGTCGGACTCGGGGCGGGACTTCCGCTTCCGTCGGCACCCTATCCGTCATGGCGGCGCCCAGCGAGGCGCCGGAGCGGCGGCAGCCCTTCGGGAGGCGCTTCCTCACCGACCCCGCCCGCCTCTTCCAGCATAACGCCTGGTGAGGGCGGTCGCGGCCTCCCCGTCCCCGCGGGGTCCTCTCGTTCGCTTCCCTGCCCGCCCCGTGGTGCCTCTCTGCGTTCCACAGGGCTTGGTGCGCTGTCCGCGGCCTGCGCTCCCCAAATATCGCTCCTTGCCGGCTCCTCTCCTCGGTTTAAGAATTGTTCTTACTTCTCTCTCCGCGCCTAGCGGTCGGGACAGCCGTGGGGGTGGGGCTGTGAGGGGGTGGGAGTGCCCAGAGATGGGTAGCGCTCATCCCTTTGGTCCTGAGCTTGGCTTGGTGGAGGCGGTCAGGATCGAGCAGGCGCCCTCCGTACGTCGGGATTCTCCTCATTGCTGCACTGCTTCGAGGCAATCGTTGCCCCATCCTTGGAGGCGTTCAAGGCCAGGTTGGATGGGGCCCTGGGCAGTCTGGTCTGGTATTAAATGTGGAGGTTGGTGGCCCTGCGTGTGGCTGGGGGTTGGAGATTCATGATCCTTGAGGTCCCTTCCAACCCTGGCCATTCTGCGATTCTGTTCTGTTGCTGTAGCTCTCAAAGGCTTACGACTCTTTAAGATCTGCATGCATGTGCAGCTAACGTATAAACTGAATGAAGATAAATTCACCCATTCACTGCCATGTGATGCTGTGAGGTCATGCCAGGTGTTAGGGTGGAGCAGGTGTTTGCATGGAGTAAGCTGTATTTTTCAGAGATATAGGTGCCCAAATTCTTGAATTTCCTGGGAACTGAAGGTATTTTGCACTTCTAAAGTAAATATATCTACCTCAGGTCTCTGGTTGCTGTGTACTGTTGAAAATTGGCTGTGCTTAAGCTGTAATAAAGTAATGTGTGCATGCATCAGCTTGTCATTCATTTTGGGACTTACTGAGTGTCCTCAATGGTATTTCCCTGCAGAAATTCCTAATAATCAGACACAAAACTTAAGGCTTTGTTTTGCTAATTAACATCAAAAGGCCAGTTCTTTCTGAGGCCAGAGTAGTTCTTGATCCTTGTATTCTGTTTTTCATTCACTTATTTTAAAGAAAAAAAAAAAAAGTCAGGTGAATCATCTTAATGACTGCACAACTTGGTATGCACGTTTAAGTTATTAATAGGTTCTTAATGCTTATTTTTTGTGTAATTGGATTTAATATAATCACCTTCCAAATAACCCTAGCTGCTCTTTTCTTTTAACCTGAAAATAAGAGTGTAATTTTTGAAGATGGTTAAATGAAATGCACATTTTGCTGACCTGCTTGAGTAAAAGTAGTTGCCTGCATGGGATCAGTGTTTTGTTCTCCATATGGGAAAGGCAGCTCCTCTCCAAAGAGGCCTATTTGTGCTGAGTGGTTTTGCTGTAAGGATTTAGTTCTCCTAAACTTAGCTGACCATCAAACAGGTTAAATGGTTAGAAAACAGATTTGGTGTCTCTTAGGATCCCTTCCTGTTTTGCCTTTTCAATGCTGCAAGTGCAGCTCGTTCAGAACTGGCAGCTGTCCTCCCGTCTGGTAACTGTTACACTGCTGGAGTTGGAGATGGCAGAAAAGCCCCACAGCTGTCCATTTGGAGAGCTATCAAAACTCTTCTTCTCTGTCCTTGCCTCACAACTCCCAGCTGAGAAGTTCGCTTTAATTTTTACAACAGGGATAATGTGGAATGGTCAGAAGAGCAGGAAGCCACTGCCAGGAGTAAAGTTCAAGAGAACAGCTCACAGCTATTGCCACAAGATAAACAAGGTACTTTTAGATGTTACTGTGATGTGTACGTCTTGACTTGTGTGCACAGCAGCAGAAGAGTCTGGTCAGAGTTATGTTTGCATCTTCATTTATTCATCTTTTCCTCCACTGTCTTCAGAATACATTATCTAGCACCTAGCAGGGGAAGAATGACAGAGGAGGAATCTTTCTGCCCTAAGTTTACCTTTGTGTGACTGTTCCACCTTCTGTCGAGGATCGTTCCACAGGAGTAAAGTGACTCCTTTGGTTGAGAGGAGTCATCTTGGCTTGAGATTCTTTGTTTATGTTGTGTACACTGAAGCACTTGTTACTGTTTCCTGTCAACAAACTTCTTTCAATACAGAGCAACAGCTTCAGTTAGTGTTTCACTGTTCAAAGCTTAACATACAACAGTTAATCTTTTGTTTGTTTGCATGCTGCAAGCACTTGCTCTTTTAAGAGGATCTACTAAAGTAGTATTGGTATACAGCTCTACCAAGTTCACAAACAGCACGGTAATGATTAATTATGAAGTGAAGGAAAATGATTTTATCCTGATTGGAGTGTTAATCGTCAGAAGTTACTTGGTAGTGAAGTTACTTGCTTGAAGCAGTTGTGGGGTTGGTTAATTTTGCATCTTTCTTCCATGCAGGTTAGATACATCAGGTCCTTCAGATGATGGTGAAATGATATCCTGATCTTCAGTATGAAAAGATGCTTGTTTAATGATAATCTTGTTATATTCTGCTGAGCTCTGGGATGGATCCACTCCTTTTGTTCACATTAAATTGACTGTGCCATCTGTAAGGCGATGCTGAACACTACTGGAGCTGTTCAGACACTTCCCATATAGCTTCCAGTTGTGTTCACAATAGCAAACTTAATTATACCAAGGAGCAGTCCTCCTCATTTCTTGGATTCCCAGAAGTATCCAGCTGTTTCTATTGTGATAACCATTGTGTTGAGTTCATTTTAAAATCTGGTTAACATTAAAGGGTGCTTTCTGTCATGCTTTGAGAACATATATACAAATATGAAATTGTGGAGAAATTTGATGTTAGAGCAGTTTGTCAGGTCTTTATGATGTATTTCCCAGGCTGAACAATGGGGGCCAGTCAAATTTTGATGGCTGCTATTCAGTAGGAAGCATGTGGAGACAATGGGAAGGCTGAAACATAGGGAAGTCAACTCAGCCAAACGTGCCTGAGGGGTCTGGTATTTTGAGAATCAGAAATGTCCAAGCAGGAGAACAAAGGTGGGCTATTGGTCATTATGGCTGCATTATTCTTTGGACGACTTGAGCTGTCAGAATTTATTCTGAAGGAGAGAAGTTCTGCGTGCTCTATAGAAGGTGTATCTGCTGTCTGGGAGCAGGGAAAGAAGAGGAAGCGTTGCTTGGTTTTCTTTTGAAGCTCCATAATTAGCCTCCGTGCGAATCAGAGAATCTGTAATTCTCTTCCTGACTTTTGAAAACAGTTTATTTTGTTTACAAGTCTTCTGCAATGTAAAAGGGTGAGTATGGGCTTGACTTTGGGGCCGTCCTTACACAACTGTGCAGAAAGGTCAGAAGTCCTTATCGAGTCTCTGGAGGAATCAGACTCGCATGCCAGTGTCCTTATGAGCTAATACTACAAAAAGGATCTTGAAGCAAATACGTTGCAAACTGTTCTGGTGTGAGTTGTGCAGGAATTCAGACTGAAATGTTAATATGGTCATTTTTAATCCTGTTTCTTGCATAATCAGCTGGACCTTGAGTTCTTGTATTTATTTTGCTACCGATCCTCAATTCCAGTGCTTTGCAAATGAACTTCAAATAAAGCTTCCACACATGTTAGGTGGAAGATAGCAGCTCTTCAATAGCATCCAACAGAATTTCACAATAATTTAACATAGGATGAGGAAAAAATCTGGGTAATCTGAAGTGACTGGCTTGGAATATTGCCACAGTTTCTGAGGTAAACATCCTGTTTTCATCAGAGCCTGTCACGGCATCTTCAGGGATCAGCAGGAGTCAGGACTTCATCTCTTTGTTAGCTGAAGGGGTTTCCAACCCCAGCAGCCTCGTGTATCCCTGCCTTGTGTATCCCTTCTCCCAAAGGAAGAAGTGACAGTTCAGGAGGGAGTGCACCAGAGACTGAATCAATAACCCTCATTCCTCTGTCATTAGTCCTCTGTCATTGACTGCCTTCTCTGCAAACAATAATCAGACCTGACCCCACTTACTTTGAGGTACAGTGAGATCATGACACAAACTTATGCTTTAGTCTACAGTTTTGTTCAGCTTGTTGTTTAAGGACAAGGCTGCTTAAAAGGAGAAAATGCTCATAGTCAAGGTGAAGAGATTATTTTTATAAATAGCTCTTTGTACTGCAGGGATAATTATATAGATGACTCTAATTTCGTTAGATCATGGCTTCATAAGTGTTCTGATTGTCTGTAATATTTATCTTGCTCCTGGATTGTATTTAGTAGGTGTGAAAATAATACTGCTCGCTGTTTGAAGTTAATTCTTACCCATTTTGGTCTATCCACCTTGGGTCTGTGCTGTTACTTTAGTGGAAGTGGTCACTTATTTGATTCCTCTCATTTGCTGTAATTTCACATGATGCTCTAACCTGCACAGAACCATGGTGGAAAAAAAAAGTGCTGCAGACTGGACTCCAAGAGTATTTGTTCAAAACATGATGTCCTGTAATCTTGGAGTGTTTGTAAATGCTAACTGGGCTTTATGCTGGGCCAGTAGAGTTGACCAAGTTTTGTGTTTCTCAGTCTGAAAATAGAAGTAACACGTCAGACTTCAGCTCCAGGCACTTGTCACAGAATTCCTTAGTAGATTTAAGTGTTTCACTTCGTGTCATCAGGCTCCAAATGAATTACTCCTTGAACTGAATAGGTTAGTGTTAGAAATGAAAGTAAAACATGGATATCTTCATTCCAGTCTACTTCAAATAGGGCTTTTCTGTTGCCAGCTTTCTTTAAATCCTTCATTTAAACCCTACCAAGACCCCTCCTTTTCTATCTCTTTTTGCTTTTTTTTTTTTTTCTTTAATTCCTAACAAAATGTCAGGAAGGAGGCAGGTTGAGAGTTCAGGTGAGAGGGTACAACTTAAATCAAGGTGATTTTCAGTCAATAATCATACTTAAAAGCAGATGATTACTGAGTAGATGTCTGCAGTGATCCCTGACTGTCTGAGCTGATTAAACTGACACCTTTCTGATTTGACTGCTGGTGATGTTTTTGTTTGTGTTTACAGAGGACTATGAGGTGAATGCTAAGAGATACTGGGATGACTTTTATAAGATCCATGAAAATGGCTTCTTCAAGGACAGGCACTGGCTGTTCACTGAATTTCCTGAGCTGGCACCAAATAGGAACCCGAGTCAAAATGAGGATTCTCTGTGTGAAGAGGTACCCAAAAATGAAGGGCTGGGAAACTGTGAAAATGGACATTGCACGGTAGAAACCAGAGCAGAGAATCAGTTAAACCTGATAAAAAGCAGGTCTAGATTCTGTGCAGAAGAGCTGGCTCCACAGAAGCTGAAACAAGGTGGTGAAGATTTCCCAGGATCTTCTGCTTCTTATCGTATATTAGAGGTAATAGCTATAAAACAATGGATCACACATTGAGTGGTGTCTTGTATGAATGTTTGTGTGACTGAGTGATGGATATAAAAATATGTATTGTGGCAAACACGTGAGTGGGAAGATCAGCTTACATCAGTAAAGAGAGAGGGCAGCTTAGAACTGCTGGGACTCTTGGTTTGGACTGTATACACAGAGCACAAGGACAAGTTTTCAAGTTTAAAATAAAAATTCTAATCTGATGTTGAAACAAGATTTTAAATGTCATCTTCTCTATAAGGGGTTGATTCTTTTATTTGTCTGTATAAATCTTGTATGGTTTTGATGTCTGTGCTGATTCTTTTTTGCCCTGGGAGGCATGAAATGGAATAATGAAACCAAGAATGTAGAGATGCTGTTTGTTCAGGACCTTATGTTCCATCTCATAACAGGAAATCTCAGATTAACATAGGGTATCATGCTTGTCCAGGTCAGATTTCTAGTTCTTACAAATATTAGTCCCCTTTGCTCATGAAGACCTGTTGCTCTGCCACCTATAGTTTGTTCAGTGTAGATATCACCGTTTTTGTTGAGTGCTCCTGTTCTGTGGAAACTCTGTCCTTCCAGGGAGAATTAGTATAGAGAGTTCTTCAGATCTACATTTAATCTGAGCCCTTGAGACTTCCTCAGACAAATGTTCTTGGGATGTGGTGGCTTTCCTGTCTTACCTGAATATTCTCACTGCCATATGTCACTCCGTGCCCTTTGTGTTTTTTTCTTCTCAGACTTTCAATTTTACTGATTTATGACATTATTTAGACGTAGAAGTATTCTAAACCCAGTTGTGTGAGACCTCAAATGGGTCTTCAGATGGGAGCAGGCATAAGAAGTAACAAGGTATAATCATTGTAGGCCTAATTTGTAACTTGAGGGAGAGCCATCTAGTGAGGGTAACTCTGAAACAACAGATTATAATTATAGCAAAGCAAACTTCTTTTTCTGTTGCTCTGATTTTCTGGGGAAGGGAATGTAACTAATCTATGCTTTTTTTCTAGTGCTTCAGTGACTCATACATACTGGTTGCTATGCTTGGGATGCTAGCAATAACCATTTGCAGAAGAGTAGCACTGTACAGTTTGTTAGTAAGACTTCTAGAACTGAACTGGTTTCCCACAGTGCTTGTATATGAGCCTGCTCCTCAGTGCTGAACATATTCAGATCTTGCAGTGATATTTGCAAATGGTCACTGCTGTGCTCATTTCTTACTTCTGAGATGCACTTTGTTTAGTGGCTGTAGAGAGTTGATTTGGAATCGGCTGCATGGGATGTGTTGAAGGAATAATTTTCATTCTGTGCACGTCTGCTTTGTTTGTGCAGGTTGGCTGTGGTGCTGGAAATACGGTTTTCCCAATTTTACAGACCAACAAGTAAGTAGTTCTCATGAAGTTTTTACCTGTGTGATAAAGCAGCCCCTGAGAAAGAATAGGAAAGCTGCTTATTTTCTTAGACAGCCTCGTGTTGAAAGGCCAGATGTAACTGAGAAATTATACGAGTCTTCAAATAATTGTGTTTTGAGCCTGGAAGTCTTTGGTCTTAAAATACAAACATACATGTCTCGTTCTAAAGCATTTTCATACAGGCTTTAGTATTTCTCCTTCTGAAGGAAAAGTAAGCAGTCAGTTCCATGTTAGAATAACTGAGACATAAAAGAGCAAAGTGATGAACCAGATTTTGCACAGCAGATAAGAGACAGACAGACTGAGACTAAAGGCTAGGATTTCAGACTCTCAATGTTGTTCTCTGTGTGTTTGAGACACTTCTGTAGTTCCTGTGCAACACCTTTCTATATGTGATGACAGTGTCCTTTATTTATTGCAGTGATCCAGGCCTTTTTGTTTATTGCTGTGACTTTTCCACAACAGCCGTGGATCTCGTCCAGGTAAACTCAACGGTGACTTATGAAGGTAGGAAGTACATGGTGCCAGTTGCACACTGACCTAAATATATCATGGCAGCCATCAGCTCTGTAGCTGTTTTGGCAGCTTGCTATTTTAGCTAGCCCTGGTGCTGACCCTTGTACTGGTAAATCAAGAAAAAGAGCCACCAAAGACTGTAGAAATGAGGGAAGCAAGAGTCCTCGCAACGTCCCATTGGCAGCAGACGAGTCAGCCAGATTTCCTTTCCCCTGTGGTTGGCAGCACTTTTTTTTTTTTTTAATGCAGTGGTCTTTTAGTTGAGTAACTGCTGAACCTTGAAAACATTTCAGGCTATTTTTTAACAGCAACTGAAGTTGTGTTTGATTTGTGCGTGTATTATTAGCACTGCAATACTGCAAGTGGTAGGAGTGCTTCTGCACAGACAGCTGAGGACAGGTACTGTGAAGCAAAAGGCTGGGATTTAGACAAAGGACAAATACTGCTAACAAAATTCGGGTCAGAACAGAGCTGGGAATGAGTCTGTGAAGTATCAAATGTAATCAGTGAGATTTCGTGAGATGGAATGAGGGGCACAGCAGCAGATCCAGCGTGTCATTGTATCCTCAAAGCTGATAAAAATACTTATAGGAATTACTACAATCCATAGCAACAGCTCTCAAAAATTAAATGACTTCTAGAAATCTACTTGTGATTTTGTAAGTGTAACTTTATGATGCTGGGTCTGTTGTTTGGGATATTGGAAGTCAACTTGGTTTTTGAAATGAAATGTAGACTACTAATGTCTGCTAATGCTGTAATATCTTCCCTTAAATACAGAGCAACGTGGAATATGATTCTTCTCGCTGCTTTGCATTTGTCCATGACCTCTGCAATGACCAAAGTCCCTTCCCAATGCCAGATGAAAGCCTTGACATTGTCATTCTCATCTTTGTCCTCTCAGCGATTCTCCCAGAGAAGTAAGTTAAAAATTCCTTCTGGGTTCAAAGAAAATACACACAGAACTGGAGGTCTTTATTAGGCAAACATAAAAAGAGCAGAGATGAAGAAAAAAACTTTAATTGTTGAAGCCTTGCTGATGCCAGGTGGGAAATACTTGTCATGCTGTTGTACCTTCTTCCATTTCATCCAGTTTAGCTAAGGCTTTTTAGTAATCTGTTGAAGTTATACCAACATAACCTACTTCAAAGACTTAAAATTCCCTGGTGCTCTCTCTCTAATCTTAATATGTCTCAAATTCTTCATCTCCACAGCTTTACTACTTCATCGATACAGTTTTACAGTCGTATCAAGGACTAAAACAGCCTGCATTACTGATGTATTTTGAAGGTTGCACCTCTGTTCTATGCACCAGCGAGCAATGTCAGGAATGTCAAGAAGACTCTTCTATTTCATTCACTTTTTGCCAAGTAATCCCATCCCAAAATTGAAAAAACAAACAAACAAACAAAAACCCTGAACTGACTGATAAATAACCTCACTGTACTCTTTAATGTTGCTGCATGAGATCTCCCTAGATCTTTAAGTTAAGGAGACTGGTAGCTTTCTACATAATGAATTATTTAGTTTCAGCACTTGCTTGATAATACAGTGATCTGCGTGCTGTGCCAATCCATATCTTTATGTAATCAGCAGATAAATAAGGAAATATTTAAGGATTTGACCAACTTTGTTATAAACATGGTGCAGAGAGACTGTTAGCTGTTAAATACCTGAATTATTGTTAGTATGAACTCTGCAAGAGCAGGAAAGAAAGAGAATCTTGTTAAATGAAACATGTCTACTTGCAGCAGAATATATAGATGTTTGGCAGGTAGTGATAGACAATGAATAATGGGAAAATACTCTTGAATGCTTAGCAATACTTGAAGATTAGGCTGATGGAGCTGAACCTGCAGTGGAATGTATGGAGAAACTAGTAGAGTCAGTGCAGAAGTTATCAGAAAGTTTTTGGGTGCTAATGTGTGTCACAGCTTTTCTAGTTACATGTAAAGCTTCAGAGTAGATTCCTTTACATCACGGAAAATTCAAGTTGGTTCTGTGACTGATCCAGTTTTCCATCAAGCTCTGCAAGTGGAATTTGCAGGTTCTTTGTTCTAGCAAATTCTGTTACAGGGTAGGTATAGTGTTGAAGTGCTGAATGGCTGTAGTTGTGGTCTTGCTGAGGTCACAGTTGCTCCTCTGTTCTGAACAGCAGCCACACCACGCAGTCAGCACTCATTTTTGGGAGGTACACTTCTGGACCTTTAGGTTCAGAGTGTAGATGAATTTCTCATACATGAGGTGGTGGGAAGGGAGGGTTCAGAAAACAGTTTATAAAAGTAGTGTGATCTTAGTGTGACAGTGTGCTGTGACCTAGCAGAATGGATCGACAGAGGCAAATAAATAACTTTAAAAATTCTTGTTCTCCCTTCCTTATTCCCTTTGGCTTTATTTTGCAGCTTTTTTTTTTCTTCAAATTCACTTTTTGTTTGTTTTACAGAAACCACCGGAGCTATTTTTGCAATTATTAAGAGAGAGCAATTAATCTGTGCTGTGTCAGGCTAAACTAAAGAAGGGGAGGAAAAAAAAAAGGCAGAATTGGCAACTATGATAAAAATGGTGGCCAGATAAAAGTCAACCCACCCCAGTCTGACAGAGCTCAGAAAATTTCAAATGTTGGTAGCTTGTATATGAAGATGTAATAGATGTGAAACTTCATGCTT
Organism: Lagopus leucura; assembly: GCF_019238085.1. Classification (NCBI taxonomy): domain Eukaryota; kingdom Metazoa; phylum Chordata; class Aves; order Galliformes; family Phasianidae; genus Lagopus; species Lagopus leucura. The sequence goes on along the minus strand of NW_024962305.1, from coordinate 533,693 downwards.
TCTTTTGGGAAAGTAGGCTAAAGGAACAGGCTTGATTTTTGCAGACTGCTGAGTGCGGCCATTTTGTTCTTTCCTCAGGATGCAGCGTGTCATTAACAAACTGAGTCGCCTCCTGAAACCTGGAGGAGTGATTTTGTTACGAGATTATGGCCGGTACGACCTAGCCCAGCTTCGGTTCAAGAGAGGTATTTTCATTTCCCATGGGGAGCTTTTACAGCTCTCTAATAGATTATGCTTCTCTGGAGTAACGTCTGCCCTGTTTGGGAGGCAGCTCATTAATTCCCCTTAAGCACAGCGTGTGCTGGGAGGAGAAGTGCCTCTGTCTTTATATGCAGCAGTTGTTTGTTTTTAAATGATAGCTGGTAACTGTTTAAATCCCTCTTGCCCTCAGGTCAGTGTCTGTCTGCTAACTTCTATGTGAGAGGTGATGGCACCAGAGTCTATTTCTTCACCCAAGGTAGGAGGCTGGAAGACACATCCTCATCTCTTTTTGTCCCTGTGCACCCAAGTTTTGTTGCTAGCTCTTTCCAGCCAGTTTTTCTTGGAGCAGTGTGAAATGTGAAGTGTTTCCCAATCACACAGGGACCTCAGCCTGTCCGTTGCTGATGTGAATATGCACAGTGAATTCCTAAGTGGAAAATCTTTTGAAATTAAGACTGGTGTGCGTGCTACGCTGAGAGGAATGGAAGTGGAGACATTCTCTTGAGTCTTGTTACCTGAAGAGTAAGCAGTCAGGTGAACACAACTGGAGGGAACTTCTCTTAACTTTACTGTTTTCACACAATGGAACATGAGTAGCATGGTTCTATGTGGAGCTGGGGCTGGCTCCTTATTCCATCCAGTATTTAAAAGAAGGTTATAAACAGGAGGGGAATCAATTTTTTACTCAGGTAGGTAGTGATAGGACAAGGGGAAATGGTTATAAGCTTAAGGAGGGAGGGTTTAGATTGGGTGTCAGGGGGAAGTTCTTCACAGAGAGAGTTGTGAGGTGCTGGAACAAGCTGCCAGTCTGTTTTAGAGCACTGGCACAGCTGCAATGAACAGTTGTGTTCTCCACTGCACAAGTCTCGTTTGTCTCAACAAAATTAACGCTTGATGTATGTTTGGCAAATGCTTCCTTATGTCAATCATCTGATAAAAGAGCACAAGCTAGGACCTGCTAGCTCTTTTCTACAGGAGCTCCATATCAATCACATGCTCCCAAGCTGCAGTTGAATTGAATGCGCTCTGTGCTGCTCAGCAGGACTCAGACTGACTTTGCCCACGGCCACTGTGCTGGGGCACTGTGAAACTTATTTGCTTGGTCAGGAATACTTACCAATTTAAGTGTTGCAGCCTTGAGGGCTCTTAGTGCTTTGATTGGGCCCCAACTGGGTGTGTTTTTTTTAAGCATTTTTTTTTCCAAACATAACCATAATAAATCCAGTTCCCCTCCAGCCCATACAGCAAAGATCTTATTGCCACCATTTTAAAAGCGTACGTCTGATATCTGATCTGGTTCTTTGCTCTTGGAGACTCTGAAATCTCAATGGAGAGGGAGGGGAGGGGTAAGGAATGGATCTGTCCCTACTCACTAGAAGGTTTAATTGGTTTTAATTGGTTACTAGAGGCAATACCAATGTCTGAAACTGCTGTTGTTTTCATCAACTCTCTGTAACTCCAGTTGTCCTCATAATCCCTCTTTCCTTCTTTTGTAGAAGGTAAATTCAAAGGAAACTTATGAGACTGAAGTCTTATTTCCCCCATAAAACAGTAGTTGAGTCCTGTTTGATCTTTACATTTCCCTACCAGACAGAGAGCATGAGTTTCCTCTGGCCCATCTTTCAATTCTGTTTAGCCCTCAGCACGAACAGATAACAGTTAAATGAAAGCTGTAGCATCCTTCTCTTCTTCTCTCTGCTTCCAGATGAATTAGATGATCTCTTCACAAGAGCTGGCCTGCAGAAAATACAGAATCTGGTTGATCGTCGACTGCAAGTGAACCGTGGGAAGCAAATGACAATGTATCGAGTTTGGATCCAGTGCAAATACCAAAAGCCTGCTGCCCCTCAGCTGTGAGGAAGCAGGGTCAGATTTTATCCTCTTGGTGGCCGTGTGCAGTCTCGCCCTGGTGAGATTCTTTGTTGAGGAAGTCAGCGTGCACAGAACCTCAGTGCCTTGTATAGCACCTAGCATCACTTCAAATGAGTTTTGCTAAGGACGGATGGTCCAGGGGGAGACCAAACAGTATTTAAGATGTCTTGCTACTGGGCTGGATTTTTAAAGTTTATAGTTTTTAACAACGTGAGAAAGTCATGCTAAGAGCAGCTGAGCAAGTTGAGTAGCAAGCCTCTCTTCCTGTGGACTTCTGCATGAAACAAGATCTTCAACCTTGTCTCTGTGTTGTGTACTCTTGTTCTTTTGTTCCCAAGGCACAGTTGGTAAATCAGATTTCCTTTGCAGCTGGTTATTAGGTACAATATGGATCCTTTTGTCAACTTATCTCATGCAGTTCTCTTCCAGTTCTTCAGATTTGTGCAGATCCACCAGTTAAAATACATTTATTGAGGACATGAACTGAGAGCATGCTTGTTTCTCTGTGCCACTTTCCTGGTGGGCAGATAACCTGTGAAGAACGCAGATTATTGCTCTTCCTGTCTTTGAGATTGTTTGTAGAGGAAGCTAGCACACTGTAGCTCAGGTGCTGCGAATTCACATCGGATAGAGTTCAACCTTTCAGAAATGGGAGGTTGATGCCATTTTTGAAGCACCTCCAGAGTGCAGAGAGACAAAAGCAGCTTGTGGGACCAGAGTTTGCTCAGAATCCATTACCTGCTTTTTCTGCCTGAACAGTCAAGAAGTGTTCTTGCTTGTGACCTGGTTCTGCAGCCAGCTGCACTGCCCTGTCATAGTGATGTGCTCAACCAAAGAAGGCAAGGCACTTGTCTTTGATAAGAAATCTGAAGAATGTCTACCAACGTTTGATTTCTTAAAGGAAACCAAGTGTGGCTTTCTGAAGGTATTACCCCACTTGGCAGCTAACAACTTTTATTCCATTTGGTTTATTTGGTTACTTTTAGGATGTGGGACAATGGATGTTAGAATAAATTCTGAGGTAACGTTTTTCATTGCTGGTTTGAGCAATAGAAATGAAGCTTCCACAGAAACTCACATGCCTGTAGGCACTTGATCTGAAGGATTTCAGACACTGTTGGGTAACTACTGATTTTTTATTTTTTTTTTCCTTGAAGAAACAATGCTTACTAAGTGTGCACCATCAGCTGCAGAGCACTTTGTGCTGTGCATAGCATGCAGATTTTGTTATCTGGACACTAGTATTAATAGTTTACAGTTGCCTAAGAATAACTGTCGACTGTAAGGACACATAGATGATGAAATAAGTGCTCTCTTGAGATGGAGGAGAGAGTAAAAAGCTGACGAAATGCCATTGCTGTATTTGGAGGGTCTGCAGGAGTTTTCCAGGAGCATCCTTTTGTGAAGGCTTGGAAGGGGCATGCTCTTTGCTAGGCATGTGGTAGCACAATGGGTTCATAACTTCCACATCCCTGTGTCACCCCACAGTGAATAGTTTGTCTTCTAATGCAGGCTTCCTGGGTCAGGCCATTTCAGCCTTTGCTGTGGAATCAAAGAGTAGGGAAGAGAATTCTTGTTCAATTGGTTATAGTATATGTTATGTGAAGGATTCTCTTCCCGGTTATTTTTTTTTTTTCTAAAATGCTGGCAGACTTTCCAGCATTTCCAAATGACATAAAAAATGAGGCTTGAAGCAGTTGTTTTTTTTGGGGGGGGGAGGGGGGGAGGGGAAAACATAAAATGGTTTTGCTTCACAGCAATTTTGTGGCCTTTTATGCTTCTCCATTTCCTGCCTTTTTTAGTAGAGGAAACTCAAAAATCATACCTTGCTACTGTCCTGCCCTTGATGGATCTTCAGTAGGGTTCAGGAGTCAAAGCATGAATATAGCAGTGCTTGGGAGGAATTCCTTAACTCTCCAAATCTTGCCTGTAAGCCTACGGGCTTGAAATGCTGAAAGAAACAATATTAAAGGCAAGAGAAAATGCCAATGAGATTCTGGATTCCCCTTCCATCCCTTCCACTTGCCTCTAACATATTTATCTTCTGTTGGCCACGTGTTTGACCCAACCCAGGAGTTGTGCAGCCACTGTTACGTTTTTGTGCTAGGCCTACAAAGTCTGGTCCCCAGCAAGGCTGGGAACTCAAAGTCTAAGCAAACTGCTTTTCAAGGCCCCCAGGAACTGAGCAATTTCATGTCTCCTCATTTTATTCAGGCAAAGAATCAGGCTTAGCAAAAGAAGTGCAGTGAGGGTTTGACATGATGTGATTCATGTAACCAGCTCTGTTGCTTGCTGCGAAACACTTCTGCATGTTACTGGTGCCTTGAGCAGTTCCCTGAGGTGCTTTCCCTCTTGGTCCCTGGAGGGGAGGCCACCTCCTGGGGTTGCTTTAACCCCCTGGAGGAAAAATTGGGGTAAACAAGCAGCTTAATTAATGTGAATTAAAGCAGTTCGAAAAATGCCTTATTAATTATCCAGGGGCTTATATGCAGCACAGGAAAATATGTTTTTAATTATGAACAGGATTTATTTAAAGTTGACGGACTCCCCTTTAAGTTGAAACTCCTGAAAGGGAAGAAATGAAGACCAGCAATTTATTTCTTTCTACTTTGAAGGCTACATCCCTGTTGTCTGCCTGGTTTTGACTTGGGCTTCATGCAAAAACTTGCAGCCCTGTCAGCCTGCAGCCATTCAAGTAGCTCTGCACCTTTCTCAACGTTCTTCATTCTGCTGTAATATTTAAGCAGTCATTGAACACAAACCACGCTGGGCCAACAGGCTTCTGCTTTCAGTCCTTATGGTGCTGTTCAGAGAGCAGCAAGTTAATGGCCTTGAGTTGAGCCAGGCCTCCTACAGACAGATGCCATCTGAGCTTCATGTATGAATGTCTGTCAACTCCCATTCTCTCTGTAGCTGCTACACTCCTGCAACTCCAGGCCTTGCCTCCCACACCACTCTGCTCAGGTACCTTGGTCCTGACTTGCAGCAGCTTCTGCCATTCCCACTTTGAGCCTGCTGAGCAGGCTGGGTTGCACAATGTGTTTCTAGCGCATGCAAAGATTTTTTGTGTTTACTTTCACTACATTTCACTGGTTGTATTTTTTTTTTTTTTTTTTAATCTTCTAAGCAGTGTGACATTAATTTTAAAGCAATTCTGAACACATCTGCTCAAGTTTTGTTCCCAGTGCTCCAGCCTTGTGGTCTGTAGCTGACAGGCATTGCCAGCATAGCTTGTCAAACCTCCCAGGCAGAAGAGATGATTTCATTGCTCTTCAGAGGCGCTGCCCCTGTGATTCTGGAGCCAGACATTGTTGTACTTCAGAAAATCTGGTCCTGGCTCTTGCCAGAGGATGGTGGGTTTCATTGGATGTTTGTAGATTGTTTTGGCTGGAAGGGAATCTTATCATCACCGATTCTGACCCTTTGCATAGCGCTTTCGTGTAGGGATTGTGGCGTTGCGCCCACGACTTGGGCTGAGCCTGAACAAATCCTTCAGAAGGGCTTTCAATCCAGCTGCGATGTTGAGGGTTCCAGCAAATAGCAAGGAACACTCTGCCTCCTCGGGTATGCGTTTCCTCCCACAGCATCCAGATTTCACAGGTGAGCTCTGGAAGCTGGGGGGCAGAAGGGGAGCAAGACAAAGAGAGCAGGAATCTGAGAGTGCTTCTGATATCCTCACTTCAAAAATAAATACGCTGCAAATTCCAGTGAACGTTAGAGCTTCCCTGACAGCACAGGGATGCAGGAGACAGCAGTCACCCTTAAGGATTTTTATGGCTACAACAAGTAATCACCAAATGCTTCTGAAGCAGGCACAATCATCTTCCAAATGCTTTGGCTCCGCCATCTCAGGTTATGTCACCACCATTTCTGGTTGTGTAGTTACTTGCAGAGCTTCAGGATAAATGAAACCTGATTGTTTTCAATGAAAGAGGTGTGAGTAGAATTAACCTCTGTGCATGCCTGTGGCTTCTGTCACTGCGTCGTAACCAAAGCTGAGTGAGCTTTCTTTCTGTTGTCGGCGTTGGGAAGAGCCTTTGGCTGCTTTGCAGTGATTCCCTACAGGAATCACAGAACCAAACAACTGTTTTTCCTGAGCACAAATGAGATACGCACAGGTTCTAGTGCCTGGAAGTGAGATTGCTGATGGAGACGAGGCAGCAGGGTCACCTTGAGTGATTTGGTGAGCATCCCTCCATCTCTGTAAAGATGGATGTAGGGAAACTGAGTCATGCAGGGATGGAAAGAGATCTCTTCTTTGTTCTTGTCAGCCAACTGGACCTTATTAGTCAGTCTGAGCAGTGCAACTGCTTTTGATTTGGTGCCATGGTACAGAAAAATAATTCCAGAAGAGAATAAGCATGTTTAGGTACTGGGAGAATGTGTTGAATGCACAGGATCACTTTTGCAGTTGCAGCTATTCATCCTCCCAGACAGGGGTGTGTGCTTGGCACACATCTTTTTTTACAGCTATCTGTAGGGTTCTCACTTAGTGATGTTGTCACATACGCTTTCAGGGCATGATAGAAATTATTAGAAGTGCAGGGAGGAGGGATGAGTTTTTGGAGGAGGCTCCTGTGAAGCATGGTGCTCTAAAGGGAAAGGAATTGTCAATTCTGTGCTTAATCAGCAAAGCTCTGAAGTTTGTCCTCAACTCCTGCTGAAGGCAGTTAAGTTCCTGCGCTTAACTGCCTTGCAGAATGGGAGCTTGTGTTGCAGAGAAAGTGGGACACACGGCAGGAAATTATCTGTGCAGGCAACAGCAGTGCTAATTTGAATCAAGTGAAATACAGCTACCTTTGTTATGGAGAGCGCGAGCCCAGAAGTGAGGGGTGTGATTGGAGATGTCATCCCTCAGAAGGCTTTTGCTTTTGAAAATATGGGTTTTGACCCCTACACAGATGTGACAACAGTTGGATGAGTGGGACCTGGTTGTGGTTGGAAAGCAGCAATGGCAGAGATTGCTAGCGCGTGCCTGGAGCTGCCAGCCTGTTGGCTCATGGTGCTTCCAGGAAGAAAGAACAGCCTAGTGAGATTTGGACCCTGCTACCCTGACTCATTCAATACAGAAGCCCCAGAGTCTTCACTGCAAGCAGCAGCATGGAGCATGTGAGCAGCAGCTTGATTTGGGGGAGGAGAGCTAGCATGATTGCTGTATTCAGGTTGTTTTGATGTTTCGTAGTCCGAAGGACTCTTGTAGCTCTCAGGTTTTCAGTTTATTTGGGGGCTGAGGAGTACTGGGGCCAATTTGAAGCCAAACCTTTGGCTTGTGAAATGCTCTTTCAGCTGATGTGGAACGGAAAGCTGCTGTTTGCAGTCCTGGGTCGTGGGGGCCAGGCTCACACCCCTGTGCATGAGGCATACCAGGGCATCTTCTGCACAGCTGGAGGTGGAGAAGGTGCCACCCTTCTCTGGGGTTATTGGATGGGTTTCCTCATTTAGAGGAAAAAATGGCTGATCTCCCCTCAGACTGCTGCTTTATCCAAGCACCAGGCACTGCTCTTGGTCCCCCTCCTCAAGACAGATCCACCTAGGCAGATGCACTTCACTACTTTAATTACACAGCTGTACATTTTTCCTGTATTCATCACCAAGGGTGGACGTGAAGAAGTCGATCGAGGTTGCATGGAAGACTAAATCTAACTCTTCCTTAACTTCTGTAGTGACTTCTTCCCTACTGAGACAACCCTCGTTGTGAAGGTTGGTGTGTATTTACGCATAGAGGCTGAATATACTGCCAAAAATATGCATGCAGTAACTCCAGCTTTACAATGGGATGTTGATTTAATTTTCCTCTTACACAAATCTGAGAGCAGTTTGTTTAATAGAGGCTTTCACAAAGCCCTGTAAGGTAGGGTGTTATTATGCCTGTTTTAAACAGGAGGAAGAGAAGCAGAGGACGAATCCTGCAGAGAATAATATTCTCTTGTATTCTAGGAAGTAGTAGTGAATGAGGACGGGGAAAGGTTTGCTGCACATAGAGGAAAATCACACCATTTCTGGAGCGTGCAGAACAAACAATGGATTTCACTGATGCCATGTGCTTTGGGGAAGTGAACGAGATCACGGAGGTATTCGTATCCTACCTGTGAGTTTTGGCTGGGGTGCTTCCTCCAGGCAGGCAGGACACGCGCTGCCTTGGCTCAGGCACTGCTCTGAGGTTGTGCTCTGCTTGCTGCAAGCATGGAGATTGTGTGAGCTGGATGCTTTCCTACTGGGTTCGGGTATCAGAGCCTCCCTAATGGGATACCTGAAGGTGTAGACAGAGGGAGGGGCAGGAAAAACCTCCTAGATAAACTCCATTGTGTGGGAGGGCGGAGGCTCCCAATGGCCTCAGGAAGGAGTCAGGTGATGGCATGTTATCTTGGAGCAGCTTTCTCCCCGTCTAATGAAATGAGAAGAGACCCTTTTAACTTTCCTAGCGAGGGAAGGGCTGTGCTGGAGCCTTACTACATACTAGAGAATCCACACAGGGGTGAGCTGTTTTGAATGCCCTGTGTCTGATAAACTCTCCAGTTGCAGCGCGGTAGGACAGCCTGCTCTGCAGGCAGGGCTTGGCCTCTTCTGGATGTGATGCCTCGAGGTGAGATCATCCCCCAGTGCTAAATCCATAAGAAACCTGTTGAGTGAACTGATTTTGTTTTTTTCCATCTCAACAGCTGTAAAATTTCCAGATTTGAGATCACCGATGACAGCTTTCATGCTTTAAAGGTTGAGGCAATTTGGTGCTTTCCTCGGGTCCTGGATTCCTGCTATCGCAGAGGGATCTCAGCTCTCCTTTTTCTGTGTGCTATGTTATGTCAGTGCATTCCTACACCTCACGGCTGTACAGAAACACGAGGAAAAATGCAGTTAGAATCTTTTACAAGCCTGGAAAGCAAAGGCAAAGCACTGATAACACGCACACACACACACACACACACAAAAAAAAAAAAAGATAACAACCTTCAGATATTTTATCTTCAAAATTCATGACAAAGAACTTGTTAGACGCTGCATTGCCTTATCTCTTAAATCTCAGCACATTTTTGCCAAATCTAACGTTGGTTCAGAGCACAGCGGCGCTGTAAAGGTTTTGCTCTCCTTTTTGCTAAGCACAGTGCTGGCTGGAGGAAGCTCCAGTTGAATTCAGTGACAAAATGGCTGCGGCAGCCGAGTAGTTCTTCCAAACCGTGATAGAAGCGTAACGTGCCAAAGATATTGCTGACATCCAGGGAGAGAAAACGGGAGTGCTGCCACGGGGGGATGCAGCGGGAAGCTTTGCTGCTGGCTGATGGCAGACCTGGAGAGCAGGATGCTGTATGGAGGGATCTGGCACAGATGAGGGTGTAGGAGGGCTGGCTTGCCCCCACGGATGAGATAATATTTGGTCAGCCCTGTACGTCCTGCATTGCTCATAGCCACCCTGCCCGCCAGCTTTCAAAGCAGCTCCTCTAAAAGGACCGGTGTGTCGGAGCTGCAGCATCTCACGTGGAAATGGGGGAAAAGTGAGGAGTGTTTGTGTGCCGTGCAGGTTTACTGCGTGAAGAATGGAAGGTTTATTGCATGAGGATTCTTAGAGATCCAAATACTCCAAATCCTCTGAATACTGCGGCTTGAAATAACCAGGCTTCATTTTCCAATTGTTTTATTATGTTTATATGTTCTTAAAAGTAGTATCTTCATATTTGATGCTAGAGCTTCAGATTGAATTGAATATTTTCTTATACGACGTTTAAATTCTTCCACATCCCAACCACTTTGAATCACCAAACCTTTCCCTGCTCAAACAAAGTCACAAACAGCTTTTCCATGCAAGGACATCTCATTACATTCAGTTTTTCTTCTTTAGGAAACAGATTTTTGTTTAGAAAACAAAAAACAAACAAACAAACCACCATCAGACTCTGCTGAGTCTGAATCTGAGGTATTAAGTCCTATGGGAAAGAATGCCATAACCAAGACCCAAGCTGAACTGTGTCTTATCATCAACAAATCCATTTTTACATTGGAGCCCATTGCTGTGCCAGGGCACACAGGCTTGTGCAATAAGAAAGGAAACGCTGCATGGGGAATGGTGCACCTCTGCTCCGAGTGGTGCTGTGATGGAATACAGCAGGAAAACTTCCAGGATCTGTGACTTAGAGGCTCTGATGGGGAAAAGTCCCATCGCTGGCCTCTTGCAGAAGCTAACTGGTGAGCTCGTCTGTCCCCCATACCTACCAGGCGCTTTGCTGACAGCACACGATGCTCTTAGAGGAAATCTCCAGAATTTCTGCCCACGGCCATAAATGTGGTTACCTGTTGATTCCTTTCCCCTCAACAGCACAGAAAGGCGAGCTGCCTCATCCTATGGGAGCTGGTTTGGTGTCTTGGAAAGGAGCTGTGGCTGCAGATGTTACATGGAAGATAATCTGGGGAGGACAGCATTTGGCTTTGCAGCAGAGATGGGGCTCTACGATGCATATCCCAACCCTTTTGGCAAGGCACAGGAGGATGGTGTAACCTCAGCTTATTGCTGAAGTAACCACCCACGGCTCCGACTGTGTTGGAGAAAACGTTTGTGATTGAAATATGTGCTCCAGGTATCCAGGAGCCTTCAGCCTCTCAGGGTCCCCACCAAAATGACCCCCAGCTCCTCCAGCACACAAAGATGAGGCACAGAGCGGTGGATTCAGCAGTGCAGCATCTGGGTTCCTGTTCAGTGCTCTGAGATCACAAACTGCCCCGTTCAAAGCTCAGCCCGTAGGTGCAGCCATGAGTGCTGGGATCCCTTCATGGGTCCAACAGCCCCCCAAAGCATCTCCTGCCTCCACCCAAAATCAAATGAAAACAAATGAAATGTATTCATCCTTTTGAACCATGCTAACTGCAAGTGGTACTAATTAGCGCTCCCCTAAATGGCTGTGATTAGTTTAGCAACTAGTTTAGAATATTTACCCTAAAATGTCTCCTCTTTTCTGGGGGGGGAGGAAGGAGGGAAAGCAGGTCGTTTATTTATTTCTTTAACAAATTCCTACTGCTGGCCATGCTGAAAACGTGAATCACGCAGTAGGAGCTGAAGCTGGAGTGGCTCTTCTACAGAAAAAAGAAAAAAAAAAAAAAGCAGATTAAAGTACAGGAAACCCAGCTCGTGAGATGAGGCAGGCGCCTCGGAAAGCCATTTGCAACACAAAGTTAACGAATAACGCTGGGCTCGGAGCACGATAAATGAACGAGTGCAAAATAACAGAGCTTCCCCCCCATGGTGCTGAAGGAACGGTGGTTGCAACCCCCCCCCCCCCCCCCCCACCCCGAGGGCTGAAGCTCAGCAGTTCCCCTTCACCCCCCTCCCGCTGTCGGATGGGCTTTGCTTTGGGTGCTCGGTTTTGGGCTCTGACACCCCAACCCAGTGCAGATCCCATCACTGATCCGCGCCTGCCTCCCCTCGGACAGGCCTGGCCACTTCCCGACGTGCTGCTTTTTTTTGGTCAATCCTCTTCCTTCTCGCTCGCTTTTCAGAAAGCTGATTCAGCCTTGCAGGCGAGCAGGTTGCACCGGCAGCCAAAGGGGCGACCGCGCTGCCACACCGCCTCTGGAAGAGCTTTTTGCATTTTGATTCTCTTCTTTCTCGTCTTCTCCCCCCCCCCCCCCCTTTTATTTTATTTATTTATTTATTTATTTTTTCCAATCGCATCGTCTTGGCCTTAGAAAGGAAGCAGCGAGCGCAGAACCGCCGGGCTGTGTCTGATGGCTCCGTCAGCCCCAAGGAAAGGGATGCGAGGGGCAGCCTGGATCCTGGGGGGGGGCTGCATTTAGGATTACATCACGATCCTGGGAGGCTGCGGGGGTGATGAAGGGGGGAAGGCAGGGCCGGGGGGCAGCGGCATGCCTTCAGCCCAGGGGATGGAGCTGCTCCTGGGAGCAGGGTCACTGCTTGACTGGGGAGGATGGGGACATACCCTCACAGACCCCCCCCCCCCCCCCAAATCTCTCTAAGGACACCCTTGGGAGGAGG
>NW_024962305.1:472088-521634 GCF_019238085.1 Lagopus leucura | reverse complement strand
GTCACCCCTAAGGAGGGACAAACGCCCCTAGGGCTGTCCTGACCCCCAGCCCCGCCCACCCCCCGCATTGAGCCTGCTGACCCCACAGCCGACCCTGACCCCCATAGGCCGCCGCCCCCCGCCCCGCCCCGCCCCTCCCCCCACCCCTCCGTACCTGCTGCCCCCCCCACCCCAGGCCCGGGCTGCGGCCCCTCCCTCTCCTTAAGCCCCGCCCCCGTCCCACTCGAGGCCACGCCCCCATCTGACCTGGCCCCCCCCCCCCCCCCCCTCCCGCGCGCCCCCCCCCACCCCCCCACCCCCCCCCCTCCGCCCTCTCGCCGCCGTGCAAATCTCGCGAGACGCCGCGCGCTTTCACCACTGTGTGTGCACCAATCGATCCGGGCCGGGCCGGGCCGAACGCCGCGGGAGGGGGAGGGGTGGGAGGGGGAGCACCGGCCCCGCACCTGCCCGCACCGCGCCGCCCCCGCCGAGCGAAGGGTCTCCGCCGCCACCCCCTCCACCCCCCCCACCGAACCCCCCCCCGCCACCTGCCCGGGCGCCGCACCCGCCAAGCCCTCCCTCGGGCCTTTGTCCTGCCGCGAGGCCTCGCCACCTCTGCCGGCCTTCGCGCGCCGCGCTCGGCCGAGGCTTCTACGCGAGGCCGGGGATCCGCGGCCTAGCTCCGTCCCCGCTCCGCCACCCGAACCGAGGTTCGCCCCCGCCTTCCACCCCCCCCTCCCCCCACTCCCCGTTCCGCCGCCGTTCCCTTCCCCTCCGCCCTTCTCCCCCGGGCACCAGCAGCGGCGGCTCACGAGAGGCCGCGGAGCCGCCCCTGGCCTCCCCCTCCCGCCCGTGCCTCTGCCGCCGCCGCAGCAGCAGGTTCCCTCCCTCCCTCTTCCTCCTCCTCCTCCTCCTCCTCCTCCTCCTCCTCCTGCCCCCGGCGGCGGGATCCGAGCGGTGCCCGGGGAGCGCCGGGCCCGGGCGGGAGGGGAGAGGAGCGGCGGGGCGGCGGCACGAGCAGCAGCGCCAGGTGAGAGAAGCCTGGGGAAGGAGGAGGAGGAGGAGGGAGGAGGAGGAGGAGGAAGAAGAGAGGGGGGGCGGTGGGGATCCCCCACCTTCCGTGGGCCGTGGGGGCGGAAGGGGCGGCGGGCGGCGACCACCGGGGGGAGGGAGGGCGGGGTGGCGGCGGAGCGCTGGCCGCTGCTGGCCGCGGCGGGGCCGGGCCGGGGTCAGGCGGAAGGGCCGCGGCCTGTGCGTGCCCCGAGGCGGCGGAGCGAGGCCTGGGCCGCCCGCGGGTGTTCGGATCGACGCGAGGCCCCGGTGGGGTGTTGGGGTGTATATGGGGAAGGGGGGTGGGGGGGGGAAGGGTAAGAACGGGGACGGCCCTGGGGGAGCGCGGTGAGGAGGTGAAGAGGTGGGCACGGCCTTTAGATCTCCGGCCTGGCAGCGAGGCGGTGACGGGAGGAGGCAGGCCGAGGCGGTGCAGCGGCTGGGCAGGCTGCTCGAACAACGCGTGCCCGTGTTTGGAGAGAGGGGCCGCGCGTCGCCCCTAAGAGCCGTCGGGAGGAGGGCAGGGAGGGGATGCCATCCGCTGCCACCAGGGGTGGGTGGGTCCGTGGAGGAGGGCTATCCCCAGACCCCTGCGGGCAGAGGGGCTCAGGGCTGGGGGCGGTTTGGTGCGACCCCTTCCCAGCCGGGCTGCCCCTTTCCCAGCCCGGCATCCCCGCTGTTCCTTCCCCATAAAGGAGAACAGAGCTCTTGAACACCTTTAGGGCTCGCCTGTCATTTTCCTCACTGCACAGATTTCCTGTTTTGAAAACTAGGCTGATAGCTTTGTTGGAGCAAATAGTAGAAATGGGGTTCTGTGGTGACTGCGTTTGGTTGTTGAGGCTCGTTGCCGGTTGGGGAGAGCGCTTGTGAATGATTGATTCACTCAGCCCTCTGTAACTTAGAGCTGCAGCATTTGGAGGAAACAGCAGGGACAAAATGGACAGTTAATAAAAGGAACAACTGTATGCTGCCTGATCTAGAGGGCACTTGCTGCCCTTCAGGAACTTTCCTCCTCACATGCGCTTCTTTATACAGCAAATCTTTATCTTCTGTCCCTTTTTTTTTTTCCCTTACCTTCGTCTGGGAAATGAAACTGGAGCAGACATTTCTGGAAATGATGGACTTGATTGGTGCATTTGGGAAGATGCGATTCGCAGTCAAAATGAAAATTGAAATTCATCCCTTTTTTTTTTCTTTTTTTTTCTTTTTTTTTTTTCCATAGTTCAGTATCTGCATTTTATGTTTTATGATCCTTCACCTCTTCACACAGCCGTGCTTGCTTGGTCGGTTGTTTCTGAACCTCTCAAGTGATGGCATCCATGGCATCAGATTGCTGAGAGGTACCCCGGCTACATCCAGTGTAGAGATGCAGCTGGGGGTATCCAGTACTTCGTAACAGAGAGATGTAAACATGCATTATTTTCCTCTGCCAATCCCTTTCCGTGCTTGGAAGAAGCAGAGCTGTTGTCAGTGAAATCTGGAGTTTTGGGAGACCTTCTGTTTTAGGGGTTGGCCAAAAATAAATTCTGGGATGAGGATCTTTGCTTTTTTCTCCCAGTCATGCAGGATGGATGGGAAGCTGTGAAGCCTTTAGTCATAACGCTCTGGTCCTGTGTTTTCCTTTTAATAAAGCATCCAGTGGGAGAATGTGACATAATTGGTTTCTTGGATTAAAAGATCTTGAAATGGCTGGTGCTACAGAGAGAAGATGAACCTCTCCATCAGGGTTGTGGTTTACGTACAGTGATATGGTGACAAAATCATGCTGTTATTGCATGGCAATCTCGTATTTCTCTTGCAAGAAAATGCTCTCTACATGGTTATGAAAACAGGCACTTTTGAGTCTTGTCAGTGGCACGGGATCTTAAATCTCTCCTTTCCTTGCATTGCATAATCTGAACACTATTCTCCCACAGCAGCAGAAATGATGGAAGAATTGCATAGCCTGGACCCACGAAGGCAGGAACTACTGGAGGCCAGGTTTACTGGAGTTGGTGTTGCTAAGGTGAGTACAGATACCTTCAGTGAAAGGCATGACACCCTGCACTGCTTTCTTTTCTTCCTCCCCCCTTGCTAATTTTGCTTTGCTAGCAGGATGCATTTGTATCCATAGCTCTGTTTTGACTGCTGATTTGTCTGAAGTATGTTGAAGAGGAATGAAAATGGGATCTCTATGAGCAGATGCAGTGTTACACGGAAGATTTGTGGTTCCAAATGAGTTCTCAGGAGTTGCTCCATCTTAAGGCAGCTTGCACTCCACTAAAAAAGGACAGCTTTGTCTTTGGGAATCTTACCTGTCTCTTCCTTTCTCCAAGTATGCATTTGGGAATTGGATTTGGCCCCTTGTTGGATACAGTTTCAAGTTGATTGTGTTTAATACAACATGTAACCGGGCTGAATATTTTCAGGAATTTGTACACACAGTTCTTTCTGGGTACAACGTGTTGAAATTGCCTACTTTCTTGGTTGCATGAAACACACCCAAAAGTACTAGAAGGTAAACTTTCCCCTATCAGTGATCCACAGCCTGCTGGTAAATCCCATCTTTGTCCTCACGTACAACTTCAGAACTACCCAGTAGCTGGTTTTCTTAGATGAGACACCTAACAACAACATTGTGTGGCTGCTGGACGTGCTAGCATTAAGTTATTAGCTCTCCAGATGTTGTTGGTAGTGCTAAATTGATTTCCTCTCTGAGCAATGAAATGGTGGCAGAACTCATTTTAAACTAGGTCAGTGATAAGGAGTTTATTTTTCACGAAGGTGCTGAGTTTTGAACGACAGAAAGGTGGAAGGTAAAACAGCATCTTTGCAGTGGAACTTTTGGAAGCTTCTTAGCACTGTTTTGGAAAGAAACTTTGTTGATCTGCATTAGAAAAAACTGATAGTAAATCAGAGCTTTAAATTGGTTTAGTTTGAGTGCATACTTTTTCTTTATGTACTTCAGCCAGAACTCAGGCAAGGTTAAGTCTTAGAAGAGAGCATGAAGAAGTAAAAGATCCAGTTTTGAAGCAGTGTAGTGAGGGTGATTAACACTGAAGTCATTAACGAGAAACTTTCAGTTACTGAAGTAGGAATGTGGGCTTTTTTGATCTTTTTCCCACTCTTAAGACTTCTGATCTCAGGGCTTTTACAAGTTTATGCTCTGTAATGTAGTTATGATCTTGAAAGATGTTTTATACAACGTTACAACTTCTAATGTACTTTCTCATCTGTTCTTGCTTCTTCCTCCCAGTGTAGGTAGAGTATAAATAAAGTCAAACAACTTTCCTAAGGCTTAAAATCATAGAGACTGCCTTTGTTTAAAAGAGTGCCAACATACTCAGTGCTCTTGAAAAACGTTAGGAACTGCTCCTTTTAAAGGAATAACCTTTAAAGGATATAGGAAAGCAAGGCTAAATTATTTTCTGTGTGTCTAGTCTGGAAGCAGTATGCACCCTTACTTTGTTCAGGTGAATATTAACAAATCATTCTGTTACTAAAACAAATCTGAGTGATAAGTCCTCATTTCTTGGAGAGCACGCTTTAAGCAAAGCTCTTCGCTGGGTGTTTTGCCCTGTTACTGTGCAGTGTTACCTCGTGTTGGTCAGTAAACTGTTAAAGTGCATTACACAATATATATTGATATACTTGCTAATTTGCAATAGATCAGCCAACCGTTGATATGAATTAGCATGACTCTACTATGTTGCAGCAAGTCTTGGTTGCAATATTAATCTCAGATACTACATTCCCTCCCAGGTTGGTGCTTCAAATTCCCTCCCTACCCCCCCAAGTCTCCGTCCGTCATGCTCCGCACTGGCATTGGTAGGTCACTGTCTTCAAGGGAATGTGTTGGGAAAGCTGTGATACAATTTGTGTGATTCAACTGAGATTTGTAGCCCTCTCCAATTAAATGTTGAAGGAAAGCTACCTAGAGTAAATTAGTGCCATCTAGTGGGACTGGGACTGGCGCATCCTCCTGGGATAGAGGTATTCTGTTGCTGTTTATTGCATAAAAGGAAGAAATGTCCTCTTAGATGCTCTCCTATTGGGTAAATGCAGCAGGCAGTTGCAGCTCTGAGCTTCCTGCCTTCCATTGCCTTGTTGTGCTGCTCAGTGTGCTCAGTTACGTTTCTTTAATGTTGAAAAGTACAGGGTATGTTTTGAGCCTGCATAAAACTGATGTGCTAGTTGGCATCTTTCATGGAACAGCAGCTTTAAAGACTATTTTTCCTTCTTGTTTGCAATCAAAGAAATATCTGCATGCAATTCTAAGTAAAACGATTAAGAATAAGTTTTTGGTCTAGAAACTAGGAAAAAAAAATGCTCCTAGCCATCAGGGTCACAGGATTCTGTGAGTGCCTTCCAGTAACAGTAGTAGAGCACAGAAATCCTAAACTGTTCTGGAAGCAGCTGTGGGCTGTCACCTCCCATGGTGGCTGAAGGCACAACCCAATGGCTGAGGTCGTTTGCAGTCCTAAATGCCACAGAATTCTGTTGCAAGACCGTGATGAATTTTCTTAGTAGTTGGAGAATATACTTCTCTAGAAGCTTGGAGTTAACACATGGAATTTATGAGCAAGGGATGTTTCTAGGCAACTGTGATAGTCCTTGTGGTGCATCCAGGTCACCAGATATCTAAAGCATCGCCAGCTTTCTGAAGCTCTCTATTCCTGCCATATGGTGAAGTGCCATTCTCCCCCAGATTCGCAGAGCAAGTCCTTGAATTAACATGTGACTGTCTGACATCTGCAAGTATTCTTGTTTATCTGGCTCTAGTTTGTGTTTATGTACATAGGGGAAATTCGAGCATGTTCACTTGAGATATTATTCTGGCTAGTCATCTTGGGCATCTTCCTTGGGTCAGGAGGTATAGAAGGCAAAAGAGTTTGTTTCTGGAGATGGCATCCTTTGGTTTTGTCTGTTAAGGTACCAGATGGGTTAGCTCACAAGGATGGGTGTCATTTTCAGAGGCTTCTGCTGGATGAGGGTTGGAATAGGTAGTTTTGATGGGTGAATTCGTGTGCATAGTTTGCTTCAGGCTTAGCCAGGCCGGATCATGTCTGCATTGTGGGTGTTTGCTGCAAGTCGATAGTTAAATGGTCTTTAAACTGAACTGTGTGCAGCACTTTGCTGTAACAAACACAGAAAGGCTCAGTATTTCTAGAGGGTGACTGGCTCTGTTTTTGTGTAAGACAAGCATTGGTCTTGGTGGCAGCTACTGCTCCCTTTCCTCTCTCTTTGAGGTATCACAAAGAGGAAAATGAAAATAACCTGAAGAGTGTCACTGACGTTGCAGAACATCTGCCTCCAAAAAGAGAACAGCTCATAAAAAAGAACAGCTTTTTTTTTTTTTTTGTGGCTTGTTTTTATCCTTTCTCTGATGCTGCAGGATAGAAAGTCTCAATCAGTTCAATAACTAGCAGTTGTGTAGTCTGCTTAGCAATGTTTTTAGCAACACAAGTTACCAAGCTGAGAATTAACACACGAGCGGAATTGTTTTCTTTGGAGGGAAGCTGAGCTGCACACTGGTAGTCCCTGACAGGTGTCACATGCCACCAGAGGAACTAATTAATAAGAGTTTTGAACCTTTGATATAAATTTATCAGCTACTGCAGAAAGTGCCAGGAGTTGGTGCCAGATAGCTGAAAACTGTTTGGATGTTTCTTTGGGCAGTGTTCTTTATTTCTAATGCGTTGTCTAGCTGCTAGAGTTCAGAAACAGTTATCAGATCTCAGTTCTGCTCCTGCCCCTGAATTGAGGTTCGGGTTGAGTTGTGTGATGTTTCTGTCCAACGTGCTGTCAGTAAAATAATCATCTTTTTTTCTAAGAGAACTCTTGAGGCATAATGGGGCTCAAGCAAATCCTGTTACAAATTTGTTTACCTATCATATGCAAGGCAGGGTAGCTGTGCACGGCCGATGGTAGCTTAACTTCTCATGGCAAAAAGAAAAACCTGTGGCATATAGGTGATGTGGGGACTTCGTTATTGGCCATAATGTTGGTTAACATTGAGCTTTTCTAGAAGCATCTCTAAATTCTCGCACTTTAGAGATTCTCAAAATGAGATGAAAATGTTTCCTAAACCTGGCCCATGAATTAGAGTGACTGGAAAAGCATTTCTCTTTGGTGTAAGCCTGTGGAGTCAGCAGTAACTTGTAGTGGGACAAAGGACTGACTTTTTCCCTTTGAAATCTCTTGATTTGCTGCAGAATTCAGAATAATTTGGGCTGCATTGGCCTGAGGTAGTGAAGCAGATCTCCGCCACTGAGTTAGCAAGAGAGTTTTGCAACGCGCGTAACTCCACATGTGAGACTCCAGCTAGGCAGCTTGGATTCCTGGAGCTCTCTTCCAGTATGAGGAGTTGCAGAACACAAAATGGAGGCTGCCCAACGGAAGAGGCGCAGACGAGCCTGGAGCATCGTGTCTGGGAGCTTGGAGAGGCTGGGGAGTCATGCGAGGCAGTGTGTAGGCTTGAACAGGAGGTAGGTAAGGGAGGCCTGAGTCAGACTAACTGTGTTACAGGAGATGCAATGGGATCTATTATCAGGCTGAGTTGTTCCTATTGAAACTTCAGCCACTGTGCCTCGTTTGTGGCATTCCCAGGGCTCTTGCAAAGGGAGAAATGACTAACTGAGTAGCTTGTGTAAGTGGACAGGTTTTCAATTCTCGCCTTTGAGTGGGAGTCTTGAAAGGGCCTGCTGCTCCTGCATCCAGTTCTCAACATGGAGGTTTTATTGTGCACAGGTAGGCCACTTAGAGCAGTTGAAAGGTGAATCACAAGGGAAAAGAGCATGCCAGCTTATCTCAGAAAAATTCCTCACTGAGGAGGAAGTGCGTGCTGTTCTTTTGCTTGTCATTTGGGTACACAGCATAAGAACTGTTAGCTTCTTTCAGATGACCCACGTATTTCAAATGTTTGCTGAGCCCCATCGCCATTCCCCTTGATGGGGTATGGTGGGTGAGTGGGCTAAAAGTGAGAGCAGAGCAGTGCACTGTTATCCCAAAGCAGACTGCTTGAAAAGCCTGATGCCACTGCAGGTGATTCGAGAAACAAAACTCATAAGGCCTTCCAGTGTGAACTTGTGCAAGTTTACTCTCTCCTGCTGCTTTCTGAGCTTTATTCTGGTGTTAATATTCTTTGCCATTGCTTACTTACTTTTTCCCAAAATTCAGGTTCATTCCTTTAATTCTTTTTGTGTCATGACCACTTAAAATGGAACGCTAAATTAAGTACTGAACATTTATCCAGTGTCAGATGCTGAGTTAAATATAAACAGCCAGGAATGATAAAACATAAATTTGAAGATTTTTTTAGTGTGCACACGCGCTCCCTCACTGTTAACTAAAGGGCAGACACTCAGATGTATAGTTTCTCATATCCATTGCCTAAACCTGTTGCTTTAAGTAGTTGATAACATGAGGTTGTGTGTGAAAGTAGGTATGTAGCTGGAGGATCATGAAAACTGTCTTCTTCCTCTTGCATAAGTATGAGAGAAGAGCAGTAGCAGTGAGTGCTCCTTAAACATCCCAGGTACTGCATCTTCATTGCTGCAAGTGCAACACATCCTAACGAGCACTCTGTGTTTTTGTAGTCTGAATACCTCAGAACAAGTGGTTTTTTTGCTAAGTTTGACGTGAACAAGATGCTTTAGCTTCTTGCCCGTAAGACAGGCCTGATGCTTTGCTGTAAAAGAAATAGAAGCTGTAGGCCTACTTGAAGGCAGTCAAGGGAAGCAAAAACTCATTCGGTGGAATTAGGTCAAAAATTGTCTGCAAAGGATTTTGCATTTGTTCACAAAATCAGTAAACATGACAGTGAACTTGCAGATACTTACAAACAGCTCTCAAACTTTGCTTTCCTGATTCTGTAATAAAGTACTCAGTTCCTTTTCACTATTTGTGTTCCTTTGTTGAATTCAATTTTATGATGCTGTCAGTGTAGTTTCTAGGGGATGTTCTACAGTAATGGGAGAACCTGTGATCAGAATGGAATTGCTCTTCTGTTGATGGCAAAAAAGTGTTTCATTCCAAGTCCTCTAGACCAGTAGGTTGCACATGTGAAATAGTACAGATAGCTGTCCTCTGGAGGGGGAAAACCATCAGGGATTTTGTATTAGGCATTTCTGGAGGCTGCTTGCATTCCAGATCTTAATATTTCATTGCGAGGGTGGATGGTGATAGGACAAGAGGGAATGGTTTTAAAGTGAGGCTGGGGAGGTTTGGGTTGGATGTTAGGAAGTTTTTCCCCCAGAGGGTGGTGAGGCACTGGCACAGGTTGCCCAAGGAGGCTGTGGATGCCCCATCCCTGCAGGCATTCAAGGCCAGGCTGGATGTGGCTCTGGGCAGCCTGGGCTGCTGGTTGGTGACCTGCACACAGCAGGGGGTTGGAACCAGATGAGCACTGTGGTCCTTTTCAACCCAGGCCATTCTGTGATTCTATGATTGCATGAGTTTCAACCTGGATTTCTGAAAAATCTTGGGATTGTTTCTCACTACGGATGCCTTCATCAGCTTATTATTACAGGTTAGAGTGCAGTGCAGCCCGGCCCCATGGAGAACATCCGTTCAACCGCAGTGTTCCTGAAAAGCTCAAATGTGGCATTTTGGGAGCAGCTGTTGTTGTCTTTTGCTATCCATGTGCAAAATGGAGGCAAGGAAATTGAAGCAAATGTGAGAACAACTTTCACTTTCATCTTCATGATGTCACAGCCCCAACCTGTCCATCTGAGACCAGCGAGTGCTAATAGGCTGAGATGCTTGTGTTCTAATCAAGCTTTCATGCTCGCATGGAAGGTTGACGTTTCAGCCATGCTGCTCAGGTTTGATTTCATGAGAGAAAGTGAAGTGTTGTAGAGGGACAGCATTTGTGTAGTTTGTAAACAATGTTTTTACATGGGTGAGAAGGTTAGCTTTCTGTCACATTTGCCATAAGATGTTACTTATTATCACTGAGAGCACAGATGTGCTTAAGGTTAGTGTTGGTACTTCTGTTAAGTCCTGTTGGCCAAGAAGTAAATGGCCAGGACAGTCAAGAGTTCTAACAGTAAGATCCATGCCCCATAACAGTGGGAAGGATTGGGGATGGGTCAGTGTGGAAAGCTTGGTTGTTAGTATAGGGCACAATGAAACGTTAAGCTTTGTATCAGTGAGGACACAAGGTGAAATGTTCTTTGTGCTAATTGCAAAGTCTTCAGCTAATGGGACAATGAGTTGAAGGGAGTAGGTTCCTGTGCAGCCTAATGTACAGGTCTTCTTTTAGCAGGAGGTTAGGCTAGATGATCTCCAGGGGCCCCCATCCAACCCCCTTAAAGAATATCATCTGCCGTGCTCCTAAGTAATTCGATTCTGAACAAGATTCCTGAACATGGAGCTTCTTGAGTTGTTCAAGTGTAGGTTGCTTGGGTTTGTTTTTTTCATTTCTATTTTTCGTTTTTTCCTCGGAGCAACTAAGCATGTCCTTTAAGGAGAAACAGATTCGCTAGTGAACATTCACAGTGTCACACAGAAAGTAAACAGAACTGTTGCCTTGTGTGGATGCCTGCTTGGAAAAGGGATTCGTAATAGCTAGGTTGTGTCACAAGCTTCATTGTATGGAGGTTGTCTTTCTTATAAGTGGGGAAGGGAGAATTGCTACCCTCAAAAGTAATCTATTGTGGGATCCTTCTGTGGTGCTCAGGCTTCTGCACTAACCCTCCCCTAAGTCTTCTGTTCAAGCATGTAATGAGAAGCGGCTTTGCCTTGAGGAAGGGTTGGTTGGTGGGAAGTGCTTACTGCAAAAACAAGAATGCCAAAATAGAATGAATCTTTGGGAAAAGATGCTCCCAAGTTATTAATGGAGAGATGGCTTTATCGTGTCATTCTTCCTGTTAATGCGTTCCATCAGTAATTGTGGATTTTGTTTTTATATCTTTGTCAAATTTGTCTACATTTCTTGAGTTCGGGCTGTGGGAGGACACTTTTGTGTCAGAGCAATAGGCTAAAACAGTGACTTTGCATGATTCACTTCTCTTTCTTTCTTAAAAACAATTTTGATAGCGATTTTTTAGAAAATAACTTTCCAAAATGCTTGGATACCTAAAGCTGTAGGTGTGTATCCACCTGCAGAGCCTGCAGAGATGCAGTCAGACTCCTGTAGGTATCTGGATACTGTTTTGATAAAGCTATTCCAGCCTCTTGGGTTTGTGCATCAGCTTGCTGGGAGCGACTGCTCTTCTGGCAGTTCAGCTGTGGGCCCATAAAATAGCCTGGTGAGAGGGATTGTCGTGTGGGTGACAGTTTTACTGCTGTTAACACAACTTGTTCACTTTCTTAGTGGAAAAAAATATACATTAAAAAAAAATTAAAGAAAAATCGGTGGTGCTGCCAGCATCTGATACCAGCAATGTATGCCTTGCCTCTAAAGTTGTAGCCAAGGCCAAGCAGATGCTCGCCTAAAGATCTGTGCTTTGAACTAATGCTGCTCAACAGATCAGTTTTGTTTCTCAAGCCAGTTAGCTGTCTTAGACCTTTTGAATGCTGCCTTGACTGCTTTGTGACTGTGGTTAAATAGGAATTAAACTGATGCAGAAATAGACATAATTGCAAAAGCCAAATCAGAATACAGAGAAAAAGCTGCCTGGCTTCAGTCTTGTTCCTCATGACTTGTGCAGTTTTTAGTGCACTACCATGTGTATAGATATTTGACCCATGTTGCTGCTGTATCCATGTGGCTTAGTGCAGCATAGTTTGCCCAGAGATGCAATGTGTGATAGAGTGTATCTGCCTTGTAGGGAAACTTTCTAACTATATTTGCTTGTTTTCCACTAGGGTCCATTAAATAGCGAGTCTTCCAACCAGAGCTTATGCAGCGTGGGTTCTCTCAGTGATAAAGAACTGGAGGTAAGCAGGCACAAACCCAAACAGTCATCCAGTTTGAGTTGAACACGATTGGATTGAAAGTGTAGAAGGAATTTTATGGGAACAAGCACAGCCTTCGGACCACGCTGTGAAACAACCCTTCTTGAAGCTTCCCACTGCAACACATTTTACCCAACCTCCCCAAAAAAAACACAACATTCATAAAACTCAGCTTATGAAATTGTTTTCAGCTGCATTGTGATTTGTTTGTGGGTTTTGGATAAAGTTTTGGCCAAACAAAAAGCCAGAGAGCATTAACGGAAAAGTTTGCCTTACCTATCAAAAATGTGGATTTGCAAAAGTCTCTACAGAGCTGAGTGTTCTCATGAACCACTCTGTAGAATTGTGGGGAGGTGAAAATTGATCCTTTGTCCCCATTTAAACTCACTGCTTTAGTGTCAGCTGTTTCTAAACACTTGCTAAAGCAGCAGTAAAATGAACTGCAGAGTTAATTTTTTTTGTTTTAAAATCACACATTCAAATAACAGTGTCTCAAATTAAAGGCCATTTTCTTATGGCTTTAAAGAGCTTTCCACCCAATTACCAGGTAAGTTGTGGGCCATATTCCCTTCTATTATGTGGCATTACTGATGTGAGGTGTCTGGTGAAGCTAAGTCATTCAAGAACAAAGTATCTGCAAGTACAGCTGAGAGTGAAAGATTGAGCATTATGTCTTATTTTACTTGATTTTTGATCAGCCTGTGTGGAGTGATTTAAATTGACCAAGCTTACATAATCAAATCTTCCATTCCTGGCTTTTCAGTCTATAAAAGATAATGTTGTGTGTAATTTTGGTTATATAAATGTACTTGAGTGGAAAAACAACTGAAACTGACTCTCATTAATATGCCTAGAATTCCACGGAGGCTGTAATGTGGGGCTGGTGTTGTTACAGTCACTCCAGCATGAGTTGCTTTTCGCTCAGCACTGAGGAGGCTTTTTCATTCACTGGTACACATGCTGGAGCTGGTGCAGCAACTCTCTGGATTGTTACAGAGGTTTTTTTAGCCTCTCAATTTTAAAAAGTGCTTTGCAGTCGCAGTGGTCACCTCAGTCTTAACAACCCTTCCATCATCTTACCAAGATAACATGACAGCGATGGCCTGGTTGGTGATGTGGGACCAAAGGTGTCCAGCATCTGCTGGGGACGCAGCCAGGTTTGGGTTCTGGCTGTGTCAGCTTTATCCTTTTCATCCTATTAAAGGAGGTAGATTGATTTCAGTGCTTACTGTGAGCAAGTCTTTTGGCAGAGGTCTTAAACAGGGTACTTTGGACTTTGGTTTCCAAAGAGCACGAAGCTTAGGTTTACCACAAACTTTCTGCCCATGCCTTTCCCTCCCCCAGTGTTGTTTTGCACGCTGTGGTTTTCCTCTTGCCCCTGGGCTGCAGCTTTGCAGTGACTGAAGCGATTGCAAAGTCTATAGCTTGGAAATCATTTGGGACTCTTTAGGATGGGTAAGAGATTCTTTTGCTAATGACACGGTGATGGAAATGACAAGGCATCTCTCTTTCCAGCAGCCTCGATGAGCTGTTTCCAGTGCTGTGTTTCCTCATGATCTCAGCAGGGTTGGCCACATATGTGACTCTGGTGACACAGTGCACCATGCCAGTGTCCCTTTTGCTCTCACCTTAATGAGAACAGATGCAAAACAAACCGAATCCAGATGAAGTGCTGCATCTGTGGCAGCTTTCTCCTGGCTGCCATCTCAGGGAACTCTGCCTTTGTTTGTGCAAGGTTGCAGATGTGCACCAATGGATGGCACAGTTCTGACAGCCGTGTGCAAACAGCTTCAGGAAGATGAACTGTCCTGTCCTCAGTCACCCTGCGCCCCTTGTGCCAGTTCTGCAGTCATCCTCAAATGGTTTACACAGATTGTTTTATTTTTACCTTTTTTATGTGAACTTGTTCTGCTAACTGTGAGGCTGGCATATTGCAACTAAAAAGAGGGGGGAGGGGAGAGGAAATTAACCTAATTTCTAACCGAGTTCTGTCCATTTTGCAGTGCTTGTATCCAAAGGTAGCAGCTCTTTGAGAGCTATTGTTTCTTTAAGTACCAGCAGTAGAAGCAAATGCACCAGAGAAATGAAATGGCCACTGGGGATGTGGAGCAGATTATTGTGTTTTGGCATTTTCTTTAAACTTTGGAATAACTGCAGAAATGTTAATTTTCAAGTATTGTTTAACAGACTCCTGAGAAAAAACAGAATGACCAGCGGAATAGAAAAAGGAAAGCAGAAGCGTATGAGACCAGTCAAGGTAATCCATTTTCCTGACCCAGCTGTAGGATTTCTGGATGGTTGGTGATTTGTGTGCGTTTGGCACAGTCAGTGTCTGAGGAAACTAATGGCTCTTCTCAAGGGTGTGTGTCAGGCAGCTTGTTGTGAACTGCTCCGTGATGGTGTAGTTCTCTTCTGGGAACCTTGTTGTCCCTATTGGCAGGAAAACACTCATCTTCAGCTTATTTACCCAAATGATTAGAGTTTTCGGGACAGACTGCCCAAAGGCTTAATATGGCATCTCTGCAGTGTCGTTCTGGTCCCATGTCACTATGCATACTGCAGCCAGGCTTCAAAATACAGGATGTACTCTCTGTTGCCTATTTGAGACGTATGCCTGCTTTGTTAAAGGAGGTTCTCACCATAACAAATAGGGAACAAACTGTACTTGAGTATAAAGCAGACAGTGCTGACTCAAAGTACTGAGAAGAACCAGAGTGTTTTGGTCCAAGTTTGGATTTCCTATGGGGCACAGGGGCAGATTTATTTCTTTTGTTCTTCAAAAGAAAGTACTGAGGATTGCATTGACAGAATGGCTTTGATAACACTACAGTGAGAGAGAAGGGCTAATTTTTAATGAGGTGCTATTAAGCCACTGCTAGTTTTTTCTCTAACTTTTACAGGGATGCTTGTGAGAAATCTAATGTGCAGTAATTTATGTGAAGGTGATGGAGTAAAGTAGAGGTAAAAGTACCCTTTGCTCTGCCCTCATCTTGAAGGAAAGTTTGGAGAACTGTTGACTGTCCAGCGAGGTTTTGTGTTTTTTAAGTCCTTCAGCAAGTACAAATGATGTTTGATTAGATTTGACGTGTTTGGAATTGAGAGTTAATTGAATTGTCAACTCTAAACCCTCCCAGCAGCCACACAGAGCTGTAACCCTGGGGCAGTCTTTTGTTCTTTAGAAGCTTCTGTTATGGTCAGTGTTGCACCTAAAGAAGTACAGGGAAAGGAGTGTTGAAGTACAGGAGTAGTTTTCAGAAAACTATTTCATAATTTCTGTTCTTAATGTGAGTTTGTGTGTATATATATACATATATAAACTCTTTGATTTTCATTCTTCATTTTTCTTTATAGGAAAAGGCACTCCTAGAGGACATAAAATCAGTGACTATTTTGAGGTAAGTATCTTTACATAGATTGAGAAATCTGATTGAATTCGTGTTGTGCGTAATCAGCACATGGAGGTCTGTAACGTGACTGCTGTTACTGATCTGTCCTATTAAATAATAGTTTGGAGTCATTGATTGATAATGTTAACCTGATACATCCAACTGTGGTTGGGTGGGGGATGTGAGATTTTTTGAACGACTGATGAAGCAGTTTTGGTTTTTATTTTAAAGAGTGGTCGTGTAAATGTAGGCCTGGCACCTGGATCTTGGGTGAGGATATTTGTGCTTAGCATGCAATCCTACTTTAATACAAGGTCCTGTGCAAAGGAACCTACCTGCCTCCTCCCACACCCCCACCCCCCCCCAGCCCCAGAAGTTTCTTCTTTATTTTATTCGTTAGCTTTGAGTCAGAAATCAACAGTTTATTAGTGCTCATTTCTTTCCTGGTTTAAGTTTTTGATAAGTGAGCTGTATTGGTGGTTGGTGGCCCTGCCTATGGCAGAGGGGTTGGAACTTGATGATCCTTGGGGTTCCTTCCAACCCAAGCCATTCTGTGATTCCATGATTGTGCAGTGCAGAACAGTTCCTGTACCAACTAGACCAGTTGCCCAGCTGCTTACGTATCTCATCTTCCACAGCAGCTGGCACGAATGCTTCCGTGGTGCACAGTTAGACACACCTCCTCAGTTCAGAGAATTGAATTCCTAATTCTGCACAGTAAATAATTAGTGTACAGCCAAGCATTAGCGACGAGCTGGCTTGTATCTTTTGTCTTAAAATGAGAAATGTACCCAGTGCAAATGTAAATGTTTGTCTGAAGCACGAACTTTCGCTGTTATTTTTGACAACAACGCATGAAATTTTAAAGTTTTCCTCCCAGCTTATCTTCGGTTTGTTTAAATGAGTCCCAGGAGCCTGCGTGGCTTCATCTTTAATACCACATTGCTTCTTTCTCTGTTAAATGTACTGAAGTACAGTATCTCTGTGGAATGACTGATGATCAAATCTGTTGCTTTGGTCAGTTTGCTGGGGGAAGCGGCCCAGGAACCAGTCCTGGTAGAAGTGTGCCACCAGTTGCCAGATCATCACCGCAGCATTCCTTATCCAACCCCTTACCAGTAAGTGTTCTCCTGGGGATGGTGTGGGTGGCACATTGCTTCTGTTGGTGGCCGTGCTTCAGGCAGGTGATGATAAAATGTTCTGAACAGGAAGGAAGGGTCTCTTGGTAAGTGGTTTCACTTGGTCTTTAATCACTTCTCTTTGTGGGTTTTTTTTTTTGTTGGTTGGTTTTGTATTGTGTTGTTGTGCTTTGTTGTTTTGTTTTTTTATAGCTGAAACGGGGTTTGGGCAGCAAAGCTGAATGTTTAGGATCCTGCAGCAGTTGTTAGTCCAGTTGCAAATGATGTCACTATCTGAGCTTAAAGCATCGCAATCTGTATTTTTACATGCTGTGTGGATACAGATGGCTTGCTGTCCTTAAGAAAAGAAGGAACTGGTTTAGTTGCTGTTACCTTGCGCTCTAGTGTGGCTCATGAACTTCTACATGAAGTTGGGAGTATCATGTATGCTTATGTAGCACCAGTACAGTGATATTTCTGATCTTGATTTCACTCTTTGGGTCTAAGGAAAGATGTGCATACCATCGTAATATTGGGAAAATCTTTTCCTTCTGTCTGTGCATGTGACTTGTGAGGAGCATTCGCGAAAGCTTGCTAAGAGATGTGTATACAAGCACATCTGTTGGTGTTTTTTGTTTAAATAATTCAATTTTGCTGTCTGAGCATTTCTGCACAATCTGAACATGAAGGAGTAACCAGTATTTTAAGCTGTTTTTGCACAAGCTAAAGAAATTTCTTTCAACTAGCAAAGCAGCATTCAGAGGCTGCGGTATTTGATCTCTAGTTTTGAACGTTGCCATCACCCTTCTTTAAAATGTTTCAGTATTTGTTGAGTGTCACAGAAGCACAGAGCACTATGGGAAAGGTTCGTACCCCGAAAACCAAATGCAAAGACTTCACTGGTTACATTATTCTGCAGAGACCTTTGCACATTTCATGAATGTGTACTGAACTAAATCCCAGCACTGAATTCAATACATGTTACTAGATACTGAAACTCTGCAGTGCTGCTTTAAGGGTGAGCTTCAGCTGTGCTTCTAGATGTCTTGAATGACTATAAGTACAAAATGTATCTATGATTGATCATCCTTGTCTTATTAATTCACTAATACTCCTCCTTAAAAAGAAGTTAATGAAAGAAAGAATACCTCGAAAAGTAGAGAGAGCTCTTTGTTCCAACCTACAGGTGTTTATAATGGGACTACATGAGTCTTCCTTTGCTTTTCTTCTTCTCTGCTTGTGTATATTGAGTAGGTAAAAGCTTGAACGAAACGTTTCTCATGTGGTGAAGGCTGATGGTACAGTTAGTTTGGGCTGGGTCAGTTTGTCTCTCTGCTTGAGCAGGTGCTCTTTGTGTTTCTTATCTTCTCTTCTTTACTCTTGCAGCTAAACTTGCAATGTTTGCATATTCATAACAAACTATTATGTGCATTTGCAAGATCTATCATCTTCTTACAAACTGAATACCAACAGCTTGAGCTAAGCCCCAAAAGTTGGGGGGATGAGTGGAAACTGGAGGAGATGGAATATCTTATCCATTGCAGATGTCAGTGTGGTCTAGGAAGAGAGCGGAGTGTTAAAATGTCTTTCACAGAGAGACAAACCTGTGAGTTAATGTATGCTGTTCTGGAAATTTTCTGCAGTGAGGACTTGCACAGGAATTGTAATGGCATCAGGTTGTTGCATCTTGTCTTCAAATCTCTTGACTGCTTTAAATTGCCTTGCTTCTCCTTTGATCAGAAGAATGATGGTGCAGGTCTTCAGCCTCTTGCAAGGTCGCTCTCATATGCAGATGTTCCACTGGGGGAAGAAAAGCTCTTGACATCTGTAATGTTAGGCAGAAAACATGCTGCAGGTTGCAGTTTGGGTTTTAAGAGAAACCAGAGCCTGACCTGACTTCTTGCTTTCTCTGTGCTGTATGCCTGGCCTGGAGTTATGGCTTGGAATGACTTAGATGAGTGCTGCCCAGGCTGCCAAGTCTCAGTGGTCATGGGCTGGCTTTTGAAGTCTGAGTGCTGTAATCAACATGGTTCAGATAACTCTTGTTCTTACTGAACTCCATTTCTGGATCACCTTTGGAAAATGAGTCCACTGTATGAGGAGGAAGCTGGCCCTTGCAGATGCTCTGCATCTTTGTGAAGAACTTTAGGAATATGTTAGAGCTTTGCTTATCTCACAAGTGGTTTATCCCTGCCTTAATGACAGAAACGAGGCTACTTGATATCTGGATCTTGGATGTGGTTAGGTTGCTGCATTTAGCAGTTATGACTTGGTTTACTTCACTGGGGCAACCAATTTATGATGACAACTGACTGTGTTAAAATGAGTCCTTAATAAGCAAAGTATTGTAACTTCAAGCAGAGTTACACTGTACTGTGACTTCTGCATCTCTGACCTATATTACCCCACTGGCTCCAAAATATTTTCAAAGGAAGGGGGTGTGTCAACTGACAAGGAATTCTGTCCTGTGTGTCCATTTGTTATTTTGTTAAATTGCTAACTTCATCTCCTTTTTGATGTCTGACATTGGAACAAACATTCTGGGAATCCAGTTGGAACGATGAGAACCTCACCGTGCTGCCTGCCCATTGCTGAGCAGCTGCTTCACTGACAACAGTTTTGGCAGAGTCAGAGAATCAGTTTTAAAGAAAAAATAAATTTAAATTAAAAAGAAAAAAAAAAAAAAGGAAAAAAAGTTTATTGTCTCTTTTTTGACTGTGTTACAGCGGCGAGTGGAGCAGCCGCTGTATGGGGTAGACGGCAGCACAGCAAAGGAACCGCAGGAGGATCACTCTGCTCTGCCAACGCTGATGTCGGTGATGCTGGCGAAACAGCGGCTAGAGAATGAGCAGCTGGCACAGAGGGGAGGTGGCCTCTGCTTTACTTTTGTCTCGGTGAGCAGCTCTGAAAGGACTTGAATGCCAGGGGATGTTTCTAGTTAAGGGATGGGGCATTTGAAGGAGCTCAAGTGCAGCCTGGTTTGTTGATGACCAAGTCTACCATCTTCTGGTAAGTTCTTCTTCCTTGTGAAGAGTTCTAGGTCCCAGGCTTTGCTTGTTAATAAAATGAGTTGAGTTTTAAGTTAACAATTTAAAAGTCTTACATAGATGGAAACAGCAGTGTGAGTGCCTGCTTGACTGTGAAAATCAAAAAGAATGGAGTACAGCCTTGCTTTTAGAAGTGTAAATTTTGGGCTAGCTTAATCTCAGCTGACATGAGTTACACTAGGTTTTTTAAAAGCTTTGTCTTTTAGCAGGTTGGGCCAGATTTCTTCAGAGCAGCTGATTCTCTTGTGTTAATGAACTAGAGCATTCTTAAACCTTAACATAAAAGTATGGTACCCAGGCCAGATTACACCTCCCATGTAAAGATAAGTGTATCTGCATGGGCACCAGCAGTCATGTTGAGGAGCATATAACAATACCCTGACTTTCTTTTGCAGGCCCAGCAAGGCAGCCCATCTTCTACGGGATCAGGGAACACTGAGCATTCCTGCACTTCCCAAAAACAGATTTCCATCCAGCACAAACAGTCACAGGTATAGCTTACCAGATGATGCATCTCTTGGATACGAGATTTAAACTTGGTGTAGCTTGTCTTCTACACCACTTGAAATAGACTCAATGTCAAAAGAACTGGTAGTACCGACTTAGTCTTTAACTGTACTGATTAAAGGTGAATCACACTGAACTTTGTTCTTTATCCTGTAAAAGGATACTTCTCAGCTGTTGCTACTGGAGTTTGCTTGATATGTTCCTGAGGCTTTTCTGTGTCAGTATTGTGGCCAGTTTTTCAACTGCATGAGAACACGCTCAGGGGAGGAATAGCTGTGTCTTGCCCTGTCTGTTTCAGTTGTGTTGTATCTTCAATGTTCTTCCTCTCCTTATTAGTGAATACATGAAGTAAATTGTACTTACGGATACCTCTATTTGAGTGCTGTCAATCATGGGTGCATCCACACTGATTACACAAATACCCACAGCCTAGCTGCAAGTTCTTTGTCCTCTGCAGTTGTTGAGTACACCTGTGACCTAGTTTGCCCTGAGAAGGTGAGATGTGATGTCTTCTTGAAGGTGCTTCTCAGCAAGTTCAATGAGCTGGAGTCAAGAGGAGGAATAGCTGTTTTATTTGTGCCAGTCTTGTGATTCCTTTTATAATCTGTTAAGATTCTTCTTGTGGCGTTGCAGCAAGATTTACCTCTAGCTGTGTCATCTTCCTCTGTTGCATAGCAGGACGTTAAGCTTTACCTACAATGCATCTTGCTCGTTTGTTCTTCATGCCTTCTCTTAATCTTCTGATTTTCATCTCTGATTACTCCATGAGTGACCCTTCCCTCCAGTGATTTCTAAGCAGTCGGTTTTGTGTCAGTCATTTTCACACATCGGTTTGTGTCAGATAGTTTCACTGCTGGGGCAAGTTCATTCTCCATTTCCCCAGCAGGTGGTACAAGTTCTTTGTGCATGAAGAATTACTGGGGATGCTAACTAGCTAACATCTCTGAGACCTGTCGTGTCGCTGGGGTCAGCTCTGTTGTCTGTATTGTTAAAATGCTGGTCTGTGAAGATCCCTGCGTCTTGCTTGTGATAGAATGATGCCAAGGCTCAAGTACCTGCCAGAGAGGCTTTTCAGATGTCAGCCTCTGCTATCCCAACATCGCTGCCTGAAATAGTGGTACCAGCTGTAGTGAGCAAGATATTCTTATCTCCTGTGCTCAACAAGCCTGCAGCATCCATCTTCCCTAAGAAGGGAGATGTGTTAGCTTAGTATGCTTTGTGCCAGCACTCAGCTTCCTTGTATTTTCCAGAGATGCAGATGTAGTAGATGCTTAAGGCAAAAAATCTGTAAAGATGCTTGCCTGTACGATGAGAATATTGTACATTTTTATGTTTGCTCAAACTATTTGAGGTTGATAGATGGGGAATATAAAACACTCAGAGATTTCCAGCTTGAATTTCTTGGCAATGCCAAAAACAAGGGAGTATGAGCATAATTTCCCAAGCATTTTCCATCAGTGCAAGGGCTTCCAAGTTCTCTGAGGCAAGGTGAGTTGTGGTGAAATAAATCACTGTGCATGTAGAAGCAT
Source organism: Lagopus leucura (assembly GCF_019238085.1). NCBI lineage: Eukaryota > Metazoa > Chordata > Aves > Galliformes > Phasianidae > Lagopus > Lagopus leucura. Next base: position 500,137 of record NW_024962305.1, on the reverse strand, counting down.
GACATCATCTGACACGGTGCAAGCATGTATGTGCATCTGACGAGTGGATGTAACAGTTACTGAAGAAACTTTTGCTGCTTGGCTGAGTGGATGCAGTCTTGAGTTCTCAACAGCCACAGAAGTTTTAGCCTTGCGTGCCTCCTGCAGGCTGTCAGGCAGCATCAATGAAGTGAAGGCAGCAGTGAGGTGACCTGCCCAAGCCTTCTCTGTATGTTGTGGGATTTAGGCTCATCTTGCTTGAGATGCAGTGCTGGCAGGTGTTCATTTTGATCTTTCCCATACTGGATAGAGAAGTAATAGTGTTCAGTCTACCAAGTTTGTCTCTTGCTTCATGGTGTTAGCTTCCAGGCAAGCCTGGAATTTGGAGAACAGTTATTAAGAACTCTGCAGGTAAGTCTCTGCTAACTCTTCTCAGAATCAGGATAGTGGCTTTCTAGCTGTAAATGTGAAATCTGTGTTTGCAGACAAGGAACAAGATTCCCTTGAGCTCTTGTTTGTTTGGTTTTTTTAGATGTTATGTTCATGTGCATACTGACTTCTTCCCTACCAATTAATTTGAATCCTGAGTTTGAAATATTCTTGTTGCTGCAAAATATAGCATGTCTTTTGTATTTTGTTTATGGACGTAACATATCATTGGGTGAAGGTATTTGATATATGCTGCACCTGGTACAATTTTCCCAACAGATTTCACTCAAAAACAGTAAAGGTTGGGACCCTTCTGGGCAAAAACACATCAGTTTGTTGGAAGGAAAAGCTTGTGCCTAATTACGTAAATAATGTCAATCTGTTACATTTTAAAATAAGCACCTGCAGTTTTGGCCAAGACTGAAAAGAACCCAAACACATAGATATTGTCTTTTGTCTAGCCAGTGGTTGTTCGTGGCCATCGATTTGGTATTCCAGCTGAGGGGTGACTTTTAGTGGGTTGGTTTTCATTTTTGCCTTGTGCAGGTTGTGTTGCACTGCAGGAAAGGGTGCTGAGTGTTAGAGACCACTGTGGGCTGGGCAAAATTCAGCTATTGAAACAAAACTGACAGTATGTGGAGGTGGTGGTAGCTTGTTGTGTCTGCATTCTCCAGAGCAGAGCATTAGGCCTTTGTGCTGACTGTCCAAGCCTCCTATGTTGAAACAGCCCATCATGCAATAAGAGAATGAAGAGTGGAGGACATCCCCTAGCCTGGGAAATGGGAGGGGATTTCAAGAGGGTTATTCTGTGATGAAATGTGCTAACTGTGAAATATCTGCTGTTCTTATTAAATGTGGTTTGTGGTGGTTTTCCTCTACAGTCGGACCTCACAATGGAAAAAATATCTGCACTAGAAAACAGTAAGAACTCTGACTTGGAGAAGAAGGAAGGGAGGATAGATGACTTACTAAGAGTAAGTATTTGAAATGGGACAACTCTTCTAAAAGCTGCTATTTAAAGATCCCAAGAACACCTGTGCCAGCTGGGCTGCAGTGCAGCATTTTGTGTACTGACCACTTGCAGAGCCAGCACTCACAAGGGTTAAACGAATCAGTCACCTCTTACTCTCAAAATAATTATCTGGTTTGCACTCTGCTTGGGCCTGCTTGAATCCACAACCAGGGCAGCTGTAACAGCGTGGGTCTGTAGTGCAGAACCATTGTAGCTAAGCTCAGGTTTTTGTCTCCTCAGCAGGGTTGGTCTTTCTTTGATCTTTTGCTCCCTTGTTGTGAGTTTTGTTAGCTAACTTAACATATTTCTCTTCAGAATTATCCCCTTCTAAATGCTGGGGTGCTGCCTGCCTCTTGCTTAGTAGCATGTTCTGCAACCTCTCAGTAGGGAGTTCATTCTGAAATGTTGATTTATGAATCAGCGAGACAAACAGAGATGAAGAGCACATATTTTGGTCAAACCTAAAGAGTGCTCTGTATCATTAGTGCTCTTCAGTAAAAGACGAGATCCTTGATTTAAAGGTATTTTTCTTAATGGAGGAGTTGTAGTTGATCTGCCTTTCATCAGCTGGAGGGGCATCTCTTGTGAAGTGCTGAACAGGATTAGAAAATGCACTAAAAGGAGAAGAGCAAAGACTGTGTGTGTATCTGGTCTCAGTACCTAAAAACTAAGGCATGGTCTTAGAGATGCACATGAAAGCTCATGTGGCCTTGTGGGAAAACAATCCACGGAGCAGGATTTTTACTATCAGAAAATCAGTTAAAATCAGAAGCTGTTGGTTGGAAAAGGAAGAGTTAAATTTAACTTTTTATCAGTGAAAATAGTAGCACATCAGATACCACTGTGCACTGTGGCAGTGTTACTGGGAGAAGTCTATAGCAGGGCTGATGGACAGTAGCTCAGAGGAGAATTTAATTGAAAATGTGAAGTCTGTCCTTTTACTCTGCCAGTATTGTGGCTAAAATGGAGAGGATACTCTGGGGTTGACTAAGCTGTTCTGAGATAGCTGTGACAAGGTCTCAATTGCTTTAAAAATAAATAATAAAGTCCTTGTGCTTAGTTTCTTTGTACCTTAGTTTTTCATGTGTAAAAGAATGATAACACTTTTATAGGGTGCTAAGGTCTGAATGGGTTAAAAATCCAAGAGCTTTGCTTGGATGTTTAGAGAAGAGAAACATGGCCTTTTTGCATTTTTTCTTTTTCCCCTTTATCCTGCCTGCTTTGCTCTCCTTTATCTGATGCCTCAAGCTAGCTTTCTTTCTAGGTGGTGCTCAGCTTGGCTCTCACTGAGTGCCTTAAAGACTTGTCTTCTCTGTTCTCTTTTAGGCCAACTGCGATTTGAGACGGCAGATAGATGAACAACAAAAGATGCTGGAGAAGTACAAGGAGAGGTTGAATAGATGTGTAACGATGAGCAAGAAGCTCCTTATAGAAAAGGTGAGCAGCAGGCTGCAGTCACAGCTGGTGCATTTGAAAGCTTCTCTATCTTTCTTGGCAGTGAAAATCTGCTCCTATTGCTCTGGTGATAAGAGACAACTGGAATTTTGTCTTGAATTGTTTCTCTGCAAATAGGAATGTAATCTGAAGACTGAAAGCATTCAGAATGTGTGGTTATTTTTGAGTCTCAGAGATCTCCCTTGCTTAAGTGAAATAGTCTGAGCTCTAGATGCAGCAGGCATTACTTGCTTTGACACTTGTATATCTGAAAAGCGCCTTTGTCCAGCACTTGCTGTACAGGAGCAGCGTCCCATTGTGAAGTGAAATTGCCAGATCTGCTCTGTGACACGGGCAAGTGATTTAAAACTTTCTTCTTTCAAATGACGGAGCTGGAGATCATTGCTTTGTACAGTACTTAAAATAACATGAAAAAGACTCTGAGAAAGTGCCAAGCTGTTGTTTACAGGCATCCAGCTTGCTTCGCTGTTGAAAGATTTGCAGATTTCCTTTTAGTTCAACAATGTGGGGTTTTGATTCTCTTTCACCTGTTGGCCAATAACACCAATTGTTCGTGGGCACTGGATGGGCACAAACACCTGGGTGCTGGCCAGCGTGGGCAGTCTGTTTGGTTTGCTTTTGTCACTGAGCTGATTGTTCTTGGCTGAATGGGACTCCGTTTTCTGGGAGGATTTGTAACTCTGGGCTGTGTTACGTAGACCTGGAGTTCAGATAAGCAGTGTGTAGCTCCAGTGAGGAGCTGTGCTGGTTCACCTTTAATCTTAATTGACTGAATCTTTGCTATTCTCATCTCAGGCCTTAGAAACTTTCTTTCACTTACTGGAAATACTCTGTGATGGAGACCACCACCGCTTTTTTTCTGTTGGAGTCTTAATTGAGGCTGTCTCTTCTGGGAGTGCTGTTTGGCTAGGATTGAGTTGGCTTATCACTGTATCTTAGTCTTAATATTGATTTGGGGTGCGTTTTCCTCCTTCACCTCCTATTAGAGTGAATAAGGGCCTGATGAGAGACGTATCTGAAGTCCAGCTAAGCTACTGATGCAGAGATAGTTTTAATCCTACTGTTAAATTGAGTTTCAACTGATGATAGAATGGGTGAGCAGCCCAAGCAGTAACGGGAAAGAAAATAGAAAGCTGAAATGCCAGAAAAGAAGCTGTCAGACTGCAGAAGCACCATCAGTAATTTCACCAATAAAGTTCAGCTGGTTTCAAGTAAGCAGTACTGGAACAGAGCAGAAGGTGCCAGGGATTGGAAGTGAGTTTAGACAAGGCCTAACTCTTAGCTGCTAATCTGTGGGTTTTATTTTAACACGTGTTTTGTTTTCAGTCAAAACAGGAGAAGATGGCGTGCAGAGATAAGAGCATGCAGGATCGATTGAGGCTGGGCCACTTCACCACGGTGCGGCACGGGGCGTCCTTCACTGAGCAGTGGACAGATGGCTATGCCTTCCAGAACCTCATCAAGTGAGGACAGTTTTCTTTACCTACAGGGACAGAAAAGGAGAAACTGAGCAGTTGTGTGTGATGTCTTGCATGTCAAAATGGGAGAACGGTGTGACTGATGCATGAAAGGATCAGACAGGGACTCTGCTACAGACAGCGAGGAACCTTTTAGTGAGAAATATGCTTGCACTTAACTCCAGAGACTTAAAACTGGAGTCAAATTGTTTGAGTTGGCCTCTGGATTGGAAAGAAGCAGGCTGCCCTGTTAGGTGTTCTCAGTGCACCTGTCTGGCTGTGCAATGCATAGAGTGTGGGGAGAGGGAGGCCAGACTCTCATGTGTATCTGGAGTCAATCAATTTGGTTTGCATATATTCCTCCAGGAAAGTTGCTTATCTCCACCCCCCCTCCCCTCCCCCTTTTCTACCTTCTAACTTTAAAAGGAAAAAAAAAAAACTTAAAACAGAAAATCCATGCTATTTAACTTTTTTTGCCTTTTGGTAACTGTGATCAAAGTAGCTGCAGAAACCTAGAAACGAAGATCAGACACCCTTTTATGCAGGATATTAATGGAAATATCCAGTAAATTCCCACCTGGCCTCGACCTTTAAGTAGGACTCGGCAAATTAATTGCACAGAGAGAGCTGTGTGTAATCCATTAAAACCATCTAATTTTTCTGTGGTCTGATAGAAGGTGCACATGTTGTTGGGTGCAGATTGTGAGCTTGCTAATATTCTCCTTGGTTTGTGCTGTAAGACATGGAAGAAATACTTCTGGAATCCTTACCTGCAATCTCAGTCTGTTTTAAACTGTGAATTAAGCATCTGAATTCACAAGTCATTTATTTTGTAATTCCACAAATGCTTTTATCACTGTAAAATTACAAGGCAGCTTTATGATAGTCTCCCCTCTGAAACAGAAGGACTCTTTTCTTCGTGAAATTGGGGATGGTGTTAATTATGCTTCAGAAAACTGAGGATAGCTGAACTGTACCCTTAAAGCATAGGGATACTTTCTCAGACAGTGCCAGACTTCAGGAACAGTTCAAACAGGAAAGTCTAGGATTTAGAACAGAGTATTCTAGGAAAAAAGTGTGTGGAAACTTAGTGACTTACCATAGATCCCTGGGTTTTCCATGAGGTTAGCAGCTCCTTGGTTTTGGATATCCTCTGCATGAATAAAACCTTTCACTGACTGAAAGGTTTCTGTGGGGCCGGGAAAAGAATCCACTTCTATGTGAAAAATACCTTGGAAAAAAAAAAAAAAAAAAATCTGAGTCAATGTTTGGCACATCCTCCCTTTCTGAACAAGAGTATTTTGTTGGTAATCTAAGAGTACAGCTGATTGGAATTCATTGCTCAAGTCTGCTAAAAGCAGATGCTGAGGACGACTGAGTACATTCCATTAGTTATCTGCTTTGTGTTTTGTTTGTTTTTTTTCTTCTGCCCTCATCTTTCCAGGCAACAGGAAAGGATAAATTCCCAGCGAGAAGAAATAGAAAGGCAACGAAAAATGTTAGCAAAACGGAAGCCACCTGCCATGGGCCAAACCCCCCCAGCAAGCAATGAGCAGAAGCAGCGCAAGAACAAAACCAACGGAGCAGAAAATGAAACGTAGGTTCTGTGGCCTTCTTTGTGCCTTGCAAAGCTGCATGCTTTGATTAGAGCACAAAATATCCACTGGGAAATGGAATCTTGCCCTTGCCTCTAGGCTTCACTACACGCACAAATGAATAGTGTGGAATTAGCCTGGCATTCAGAAACATCTGGCTGCAGTTCTAAATAGTTTTCATTGGAGTAAAACATGGATCATTGCTGAGTCTGGAATTTTTGTGAGCTTAATTTCTTTTGAATGCAGTAAGTTTTCAAACTTGATGCAGCAAGAGAGCTGAAAAATGCGATGTGCAAAAGAAGTAAAAGACTTCACCCTTAGTTTTGGTAACACTGTACAACACTTTGCTTAAAAAAACAAAACATATTCAGGAGCTTTTATGTCTGTGTACCTTCTGGTGAGGCTGTTCAAAGAATGGGTTTGGAATGCTGAGGAAAAAGGTGCTCTATAAAGACAGTGCATAATAGGTTGAACTGTATCTCAAAAGCAGTTCTTTCCAGATATTTGAGTAAGGGAAATGGAAGCATTATTTAAGTACTGCTGTCTCATCTCACAGGAGCCCTGCTTCTCTTTTTCAGGTTGTTGATACTTTGGGAATGCTGGTGCTCTTAGAGAGCAAAGCTTCTCACAAGAACTTTTAGTCGTTGCTCTTACTTCTTTAAAAGTGTTTGCTACTTGCAAATTGAAGCCAAACCCTGAGCAGCTTGTTTCTTGTTGGAAATCACATTAAGTAACCTTATTGTAAATAAAACTGACTCTCAATGTGCTGCTGAGGCACATGACCTAGTTTTCCTTTCTTCTTTTTCTCCCCACTCTGGGCAGTCAGTACTTCCCTGTAGCTTCTACAAGTCTACTTTTCAGTCATCATTTTATTGCTGTTGGCTAATGCCATAATTCTCAATGACACTTCTCTTTTTGCACTGTTAAATCTCCTTGTTTTGGCCTTACTTAGAGGTTGTGGAGCCCTTTGTATTCTTGCACTTTGCACTTTGAAAAGTGCATATTAAACAAAAGCTCCCACTCTTTTTTCCACCTGCAGCAAAGGTGGCACATGGTTGGGTTAGCTGTGTGTTTGGCAAGTGAGAGCATTTCAAAGTGGTGCCCCAAGTTAGGATGCTGAGACTGGTCAGATCTGTATAGGAGTGCAGTATATGCTTCCTGCAAATACGTAGCTTGAATGGAGATCTTTACCCCTCACTGTGGCCAAGAGGGCTTAAAAACAACTGAATACGCTTTAAAAGCTGAGTTTTTTAATGGCAGTTGGATTTTGGAGAAGTAAATTGCACGTGGTCACCCATCTGAGCAACAACATAATGCTTTCCAATTTGTGTAGTGATGGTTTTGCCTAACAGAAGAGTGCAGCTGCACTGAGGCTTATGCTGTTGGCATGGCAATGTGGGTCTTGATATAGCCTGGCAATCACGATGTTTATCTGGGATATCCAGTGAGTTTCTACCTGTAGAGAGCCTGCTGTGAGGTGATTTCCTCTCTACCTGGTTGTGCTGGTGAGCCTTTTTGTGCTGCCCAGTCATTTTCTTAGTGTTTCTTACTGCTCTGTCATTCTTTGCCACTGTATTTTAAGGTTTTATCTTTGTGGTTTAGAAGAGTTGCTCGTGGTGTTAATTAAAACTGCTCAGCTGTTCACTTGGAGTGTTGCAGCTTATGATGAATACACTGGTTTTGTAATCAGCTGCAGTGACTGCTTGCACGCAGATGCAGTTGTTGGACTAATCTGATTCAGGTACAGCATCTTCCTGATGTTGGAGGGAGGTTTTACAGTTTGTGGAATTCTTACAGTGGTTTCTGTGCAAAATGAACGTAAATGCTTGTGAAACTTGAATGAAGAGTGGTTGGCCAAGTAATTTCACTTGATTTTTGTTTCCTCTTAAGTTCATGGCTGTTGCTGTTTCTAAGGCTGTTGCCTTAGAAAGAAGGGGAAGGTTTCATTACATAGGTTCAGAGGTACCCTGCCCCAGCATCACTCTCCTGAAAAAAGTGAATGAAGCACATGTTGTCGTTCACAGACAATATCTGCTGGATTAACCTTGAGGTTTGTTGAACACTTGGGCAGTTTTAGAGCCTCAGCTGTACCAGAAGTAGTGCATTTCAGGCCGTGTTTCTGAAACAGGACAGTGTTTGTCTTTGAGCCTCCTTGGTTTTTGTAATGCTTGCTGCAAACGTGGCTTTTTTTGGGCAATGTTAGCCTGCTACTCGTTACATCTCTTGCTTTATGAGTAGACTGTTGGTGTTTAGCTCTGCATTTCTCTTGTGCACAAGAAGCTGTGGAAAGCTTGTTGCTGGTTTATTCAGTTGTCTTTTTATTCTTTGCACAGCAACATCAACCAAGGACCCAAACATCTGGGAAAGCCTTTTATCTAAAATCTAAAGCTAAATCCAATCCAAGTTCAAACTGCTGTATTTTTCTTGTGGAATAGCACACTTTCATATGAAATGAGGCATCACATAAACATTTGCCATACCAGGTGTTTTTTGTGTATATCTTCAGTTTGTAACAAGCACTTCCTCGTGGTTGAAATCCTTTTAAAAGGAGCGTTGTGAATTTTGTGTTAGATTTACCTGCTTAAAAACTGCTGTAGAAGTTGTTTCAGCTGTGCAGCCCCTCTGCACTGTAAGCAGGGGAGGGAAGTAGTGGCATTTCAAGACCAGCACTGAACCAACTGCATCCAGCGTTGTCTCAGTTGGCTGTAAGGTGAGCTGAGGGAGCACAGCCCAGCAGACAGAGGGCTCCATCTCCTCTTGAAACTGAGTGTGATACTGATGCTGTGGAGAACTCATGCTGACTTCTGTACTAGGTATGACACAGAGCATAACTGCTGCAACAAGGATCCTCTTGAGGCGTGGTTTGGACTTAATTTTAGGTTCAGAAGGGTTATTTGTATGTTCTCACATGTGATCTTGTTTACAAAGTGAACAGATGCAATTGATGTGGACTTCATAACCTTATGTTCACGTGCATGATGCCTTTACCCATGTTGGCAGCAGTGAGAGAATCAGTGTAATGATTGGTTTTGAAACTTCACAGATCTCAGTGCAGCATTACATTTCACTAGGGATGGACCCTATCACTGTTTTAGTGTAAGGCTGAATTTTGCCTCCTCTTAGAATGGAAACATTGCATGTTATTTACCATCAGTAAAATGGCAATTGTTTCCTTATCCCACTGTAGCTGCTTGCAGGGTTAAAGATGTGGAAAAGTGAAGTAAACTTCCATGATTTCCCTGGAACCACCTGACAGCCTGAAACAAAAGTTCAGAATCCCAGTTCGTGGCTCCGTTTGCAGTGTTGCTGTAGCCAGGTGTGGTGTTAACAATCCTCACACTGTCCTAAATAAGTGTTATTAGGAACCTGAATTTGAAATTGATTTGTGCTGTATTAAAGTTCAGCTTTTGGTCTCTTACTTGATTGGCAGATTGTGGAGCTAACAAAACAAAAAAGGTTGCTGGATGTTGACATACTCTGTGCAGTTACTGCTTCCATAGGAGAAGGTGCATATTGCAAGTCCTGTGCTTCAACACACATTGAAATTCAACAGCTTGGATCTGTCTCTTCCATGCAGGTTAACGCTAGCAGAGTACCATGAACAGGAAGAAATCTTCAAACTCCGACTGGGTCATCTGAAAAAGGTAAGAACTGCAGAGAAGGCTTTTAGGTGGGTTTCTGACTCGGTTATTCTCCAAACTGGATCATTTCACTGCAGAGATCACTCCCACTACTTTGCTAAGTAAGAGGGCTCTTGTTACTTGGAAAGGATGCTCAGGATGTTGTACTCGTATTTTGCAGGGCAGTAGTGTTGCTCTTTACTTCAGCACATAAATGGTGTCCTCACAGTTAGGATTTCATGATGGGAGTTCTGCTGTTTCAGTGCCAATGGAGCCTGCCTGCTTTGTATGTGCTTAGCATGAGGGAACGTGAAGGAAGGGACCAAGGGAAAGAAATGACAAGAACAAAGCAGAAAATGCAAGCAACAGTGGCTTTCCCATTTCTTTGTCATGCACTATCTGTAACAGATCTGTAAAGTTTTTTGAGTAATAGCTGTGTTTAGGTAGTTATAAGGCATTATTGTTTTCATATATGTTGGTTTCAATAGGAGTGACACCTGCAAGTGAGCTTATATTTCAATAAGCTGCTGATTACTTTCAACATGATTGCAAAAATGTAAAAATAAAACTTCTGGGACACTTAGCAGATGGAGTGAAAATAAAATAAAGGCTTTCTGCCACTTTCCTAGCTAGCTGTGTGATCTGCAAGGCCAAAGAGTTTTTTCCTGAGTGAAGCAGGAGAAGTGGAAGTGCAGCACGCTGCCAGCCTTCCATCTTTGCTTAGGTGTTTGTGTACGACCTCTGCACTGAGGTTTTTTGTCCTGTGACCTCAGCACTGAACGCAAGGCTTCATTAATGCTTCTGTACCTCGTTATTTTCAGCGGTGAGGGAAAGTTAAAGCACATATGGAATCTGCTGGCACGCTGCCTGTTACATTTTATTGTCCAGTGAGTGCAGATATGTGATATGAGCAGGAGCATGCTGCAGGCATACTGCTCGATAGCTTCCGCATTGCTGGAGTGGATTAATTGCAGGTTGTCTGGCATGTAGTGTGGCACCCCGGGACAGAGGAATCCCATTTGGAAATGGATCTTAATGGAAAATGAAGTAATGTTCTGGGATCATGGCATTGTCTGAAGCTGTTCTTATCCTTGTCCACTTTTGGAAACTGGCTCATTTTTTGTGCCTAAAAATAGAACCTGTTGAGAAGGGAAGGAGCAGTCACAAGACGAATGGGTTACTGTGTCCCTTGAGTCATGTGCACCAAATAATGCTGCTCAAGGCGCATGTTTTAATTGAGGTTTGCAGCCCTGTCCTCATCAGTGTGAATTCAAGTCTTGTATTTGAGGGCAGTGGACCTTCCAGCCCTATGGACTGTGCATAAAACTTTGCCGTGGCTCCTTTCTTCTCAAGGAAAGGGGCAGGACCAGCAGTGCTGCACATCACTGAAGTTGTACAGGCCATGTTCCTACAGGAGGCAGAGCCTCTCAGCACTTCCTCGCTTGGTTTCTAGACCCAATGTTCTCTGGAACAGAAGTCATCTTTAAGAGCTGTGAAATCTCTGTGATCCAGATAAAAATTCTTTGGTCTTTGCTGAGTAACAGCTGAAGGTTCTTTCAGGTCGTGTGTTGCCTTATCAGTCACTCCTGCCCTATGATAAAGAAATCAGTCTCAGTTGAAAGTAAAGAGCTTTTGGGGCTCCCTGCTTGCAGGGTGAGGTGGTGGCTGTTGGCCTGGTGTTAAAGAGAAACAAGAACCCACCCAGAGACTAAAGAGTCCGTGAAACTTACACTAAGATGTTCTGCTGACCACTGAAATGTGTGTTAAGGTATTCCTGCTTCTCGACTTCAGACTGCACATGTGGTTCAGTGTGGTGTCAGGGCTGTTACTCCCATGTGAACAAGCCTTTTCTTGCCTTGCCCTTGTTAACTGGAGCACGCTGTCCATTCAAATGATGTCTTAGTACAGAACTGTTTGCTGTAACTTCCATTTCTGAGTTAGGCAGCTTTTATATTTCTTGGGTAGAAAACACGATACCCTGAGATGTGTTGGAAGATTACTGTAGCATTTATGTGCTGTGGTAGTTTTCACACTGATAGTCTATAAGAGGTGAGCACAGAATGTGGTACTGGAAATGTCCGTTTCCATAACGTTAAGTTAGAACCATGCACGTGTAATGTGTAAAGTGTCGCGCAGGCCACATCATCCTGCATCCTTCAAACATTCCCTTTTTATGGCTTTTCAAATTCCAAAGTCTGTACTTCAGAAAAATCTCATTTGCTTTTGTTATCTACGTGTCAAAGCCCAGGATGCCAGTCTCTGTATTTATAGCGTGTCTTTCTTTAAGCATCACGTCCCAGTTTTTGAAGATGCAATCTTAAAAGATTTATCACACAGCTAGCCTGCAGAAGGGGAGAGGGGTTTGGAGGATGAATGCTGCCATTTTAAACAAAGTTACCTGGTCTGTTTGCCCAAGGAGGCTGTGGATGCCCCATCCCTGCAGGCATCCAAGGCCAGGCTGGATGTGGCTCTGGGCAGCCTGGGCTGCTGGTTGGTAACTTACACACAGCAGGGGTTGGAACCAGATGAGCACCGTGGTCCTTTTCAACCCAGGCCATTCTGTGTTTCTATGATTCCTTTCACCTTCTGCCCGACTCTTTAAATGGAGATTGGTGGCCCTGCATGCAGCAGCAGGGTTGAAGCTTGATGATCTTTGAGGTCCCTTCCAATCCAAGCCATGCTATGGTTTTGTGATACCATGGTTGTGAGCAGCTTTTTCATCTCCCAGATACATTATTTGCCAATGACCTGGTTACACGTGGAGTTATGTTTGTGGCTCCAGGTAGAAATGCTGGCTATAATATTTGAAATGCTGGCTATAATATTTGAATTCATTATAATATAATGAAATATTTGAATATTTCTCTTGCACAGGAAGAAGCAGAGATCCAGGCAGAGCTGGAACGGCTAGAGAGGGTTAGAAATCTACATATCAGGGAATTGAAAAGGATACACAATGAAGATAACTCACAGTAAGCCCACGGGAGTCATAGAGGGTGTATTGCTGTTATGAAGGGGACAAATCAGATTTGCAAATACTGTATCTTTTCTTCAATCAGTGTTTCACCTTAATGTGTCATTAGCCTAGGGGGCAGGGCAAAGGCTTCTGAGCACATCAAAGTATCATTATATAACCTTGTATCAATAGAAAATGATTAAATAGTGTCAAATCTGCCAGTTCTGATATTTTTAGTCTCAATATAAAAAATGTTTCTAAGTTGTATAAGAGCTGTAATCTGTTATAGTTCATTGTCAGTGTTGTTAAAGTGTGTCTTTCTTGCCAGATTTAAAGACCATCCAACGCTAAACGATAGGTATTTGTTGCTACATCTTCTGGGTCGAGGAGGCTTCAGTGAAGTATATAAGGTAAATTCGAGGTGCCAATCTGATGCAGTGTGAATCTGCAGTGAAATCCCACAGTAAGCAGAACCTCACAATCATTTTCACAATGGAGCGTGTGGTTGTGGAAGGAAGAACAGAACACATGTTACATCTGGCTTGTATTAGACAGCAGGCTTGAAATTTTTAGGTTCTGCTCACGTCCTCAGAGGTCAAATTTCCTGCAAATGGATGTTTTAAGAAAGCATTGCACTAAATCTGCAGGTTTCACCAGGACAGAAGCGTAGCATTCAAGTGCTGTACACAAATACCTTAACGTGGCTAAGTTTTACTGAGGATGGCATAGCAAGTCTGAGCTTTGCTGTAAATAAAAGAGAAAATAAATAGGAGCAAAGCCTTTATTTCCTGGGGGTAAAAGGCTTTTTTCTTCGTTTTATGGCCTGAAGTAGCAGACTGGGTGTGTGTGCAGTCCTTGGAACTGAGGAGTGCTTGTCTGTCAGTACTCTTTGCATGGCCAAGACTTACGATACTTTGGAGGTTCTTGTTTGATTATTACACTTAAATCCTCTCCAGTGCTAAATATTCTCCACTTATAGCCAGTAGTCTTTAATTCATGTTGAATTTGGGTAGAATTAACGTAACTATTCCAATGCAAATGTTGGGAACATCATGATGATTTATTATTTTGATGCAGTATAACGACAGGTACCCAAACCAGAGGGGCCTACTGTTCAGGTAGCCAAGAGGGAGTGCTGCCTGCAAGTACTCCCAGTTTCTCTTTGGAGTCTCTGATGACTCAGTAGAAATGCAGAGCTCCACAGGCGAAAGGTGAAAGCAAGGGCATAGGAATGCTTCATACCTGACTGTGCATAAGGGTTATAATTACATTACTAAAACAAAGAAATGCTTATTTCTCTTCTCCACGGTCCATGCTGATCTGTTAAGCATTACGAGTTCAGTATACAGCTTTTCAGCTGGATGTGGATTATCCTTGTTTGCTTACAATAGGATTTTACCCAATCCTGTAAATTATTAGATGTTTCTGCTCTCAGACAAAGTAACAGACTTCTTCATTTCCCCAAGAACACAATTCCAGCGATCTATTCTTTAAAGGCTGCCTAAATAGCAAGATATTGGACATGCAGCACCAGCATTACACAGTTCAGCCCTCGAATTGTCTGGCTTCTAAACAAGCTGAGACATTTTGCTTCAAGATGGAGAGCTGAGCTACCAGAAACAAAGTATTAAAGATCTGCTGTGTGATTTTCATTTTTGTTTTCAACTTAGTGTAGAAAAATAAGTGAGCTGGTTGGGGGAATAGTGACAAAGTCTTTCCCAGAGTGATTGAGTGGCTGTATTTCAGTAATTTGGCCGTTGTGATCCCCATTGTAGCACTGGTAGTAAAATGTCAGAATAAATGCAGCATTAGTTGAATCCCATAGGGAAGGGTCAGATCAAAGCACAGAATATTCAATTGTTTTCAGAGTTGCTTGGTTTCATTAGTGAAACTAATTACATCAAAATGTGGGTTTGCTCTTCGCTCAGTCTGTTGTAATGCTGATTTCCTGGGTGGGGAGATTGATTTGTTAGATCTTGTCTGCTTCTGCAGCGTGAAGTTGAGGCTGTGATTCCTACTGATGCTCAGATCTTCTCTTTGCAGGCATTTGATTTAACAGAACAGAGATACGTAGCTGTGAAAATACACCAGTTAAATAAAAACTGGAGAGATGAGAAGAAAGAAAACTATCACAAGTAAGCAAGGCTGTAAAACAGACACGTCCCCAAGTTGTGTTTAGTTCTTCGCTGTCTATGAACAGGCAGCCATTTTTTCCTATGTTTTGCCACATTTCAAAAGCCACTCTGTCCCAACATCTACTTGTAAAATTTATATTCATGTTAGAAATGTCTTCAATATGTGCACACACCCCCAGTTTTGTATAAACACGAGGCTTTAAAGCGCCTGTGGTGCTGTAGAAAGAAAGCACTGAAGTGGCTTCTCTTCAAAATGTGTAAGATCTTGCAGAAAAAAGTGCCTATGCCCATCTTCCAGGCACACACCTGCATGTTGAAAGACTACTTTTTGTTTCCTAGAATACTTGAGCTTTCCACAGGTGATAGGAATAACTTGTCACAGCCTAGAAGAGGGCTGCAAGGAGCCTGTTAAGCATTGGTAACACTTGCTTCCTCATGCCATGGATTAGATAAGTGCTGCAGAATCACAGCCAAAATTTTTTCACAGAACTTCAAAGACAAAACTGTGATCTTGCTTCCTCAACGTGTCAGTGCCATAAGCTGAGCTGGAGTTGAAGCTTGGACTGTTGAACATCCTGGAATTTTTCTAGAACTTGCTGATTTTTGCGTTCAGCTATCTTGGATCCCATAGCGATTTATTATGAGATAATTCTGTTTTGGCGAGCAGTACCATTAATCAGGATTAAGTTATTTTGTAGTGCTGCCAGCATTTGGGAATCTGATACACTTGGATTCTGTGGTTCTCAAAAACTATTCTGAGCTGCTCCTCGTTTGCCTGCCTTTTCTTAAGCTGTGTGATGTGCATGGGTTTGTGACTGAACATGGACTGTCTGGGTGCTCCTTCTGCAGAACTTAGAGTTATGTCACTTGTATGACTAATGCTCCCACTTTCCTATTTTCAGACATGCGTGTAGGGAGTACAGAATTCACAAAGAACTGGATCATCCTCGAATAGTTAAGCTATATGACTACTTTTCACTGGACACTGACTCGTAAGTTGCGTCGCTGTGTGCTTTGACTCGGTTTGACCCATCCACCACAAAGTTTTTGATCTCAAAATCTTACAGCAGAGTCCAGGGTATATCCGTGCCTTGCAGAGGTGCTGCAGAGATGTCTGCTGTCTGAGGCAGTTCCAGCATGCACAGATTTTCTAGAGATGCTGTCTCGCATGCCCTGTTATGTCACATGTGATGCTCTGCTTGTAAATCTTGCTTTTTGTTGACCTGGGCACATGCCCCAGCCAAAACTGCTTTCCATTTCTGCTCTGGTGCTAAATGGAACGTATCTGACCTTTGTACTATTGAGCATTGACTATTGTGCTCTTGGTGCCCTAATTTTGGAAAGAGATTAATTGGCTGGAGGACTCTTAATGTATTGATGGAATAGATGAGACTTGCAGACAGACAACAACAAAGTGGTCTGGTTTCTGTCAGATGCCTTAATTACAACTGCTGCTGTTTTGCCTTCAGGTTTTGTACAGTGTTAGAATACTGTGAGGGAAACGATCTGGACTTCTACCTGAAGCAGCACAAGTTGATGTCGGAGAAGGAGGCGCGATCCATTATCATGCAGATTGTGAATGCTTTAAAATACTTAAATGAAATCAAACCTCCCATCATACACTATGACCTTAAACCAGGTATGCTGTGCTGGTAGCTGACGTGCTTGAGGATGCTAACTGAAAGTAATGGGCTCTAATTGAAGCGGGGGTGTTTGTTTTGGTCAGGCAGCAAAAAGGAGACGGTCCTGCCTGGGAAAACACACTTGCAAGAAGAAAAAGCTATAATGCATAGAACATTCTGTGAAAAGGGTATTGTCTCCCAGAATTGCAACATAAACAAGGAAGTAACATTCCAGCAAGAGTAGCCTCTTTATTCAAAACGAGCTCTTGAACCACCAAGTGTCTGTGTTTGGTTTCTCAATGTCCTGCTTGTGTTCTGCTGCTGAGAGCTTCTGTTATTGCTTCATAAAGGTTCCCATAATTACTAGTGTGTTTTATGTTCCCATTCTTCTGGCTTATTCTTTCTGTAATCATCTGCCTGAAATCTTGGGGGCAGAAGCTGGGAAGTGTTCAGGTTTTTGGTTGGTTTGGTTTTTATGACGTGGCAGCTCACAAAGCAGAGGACATGCACGCTCCAGTCCTCCTTTGCATTCATTAGCATCTACCAAGCAGAAGGGCCTTTGGGCTCTATGTAGCACTGCATAGAGTAGTGAAGGCAGAAATGGAAGTGCTCTCTTTTGGGATGTTGGCTACGTTGCTTTTTCCTAGTCCAGTAAAATTCAACCACCTCTTCAGACAGTTGTCTCTGGTTTGCCTTCCTTTACTGGTGGCACCTCGTGGGTATTGTGTAACTCTGTGATGTGGTTTATTGCATCAGCAAGAGGAATCTGTACAGGAGGTGGTGCTGTTGCACTGTTCCAGTGACCGTATTCCTTCCCCCAGCTGTTGGCTGTTCTTGCTGTGTCTGAACATGCAGCAGAGCTCTGCCTGCAGTTGTCTAAAGCTGTGATTCATCTGCTGCCACCACACACAATTCTGCTGTTTTATTGTATGCTTTGAGAAAAACAGTGATGATCTGAATTCTTGATCCTTGATGGATTTATGAAAGACTCTTGCTTAAGCAGTAATTGTCTTTCTGAGCTTAGAAAGCCACTGGGGAGCACTGCCAGGAAGGGAGAGAGTTTCTGGCTGTTGAGAGACTGGGGCAAGTCAGGACTTCTGGACAGAATGAGTCATGACTGTGTATGTTTGCTTCTTTGCTTAGTCTTTCTTTTTGACCTGCCCTTCTAGCAGGACCTTTGGGAGGGGTCAAAACAGCACGGGCATCAAGCTGATTTGGAGAATAGGGCTCATAATCCAAAGGCTCCAAGTAATGTTAGGCAACTGAGCCTTTTGAGGATGGATAAATCACATCTAGCAGTCAGAGGGAGCTGAGTTGTCTCTGAATTTAAAACACCTACCCCAGGCAGCTGCAGCTGGCTGTGCTTTGTAGGATGCTTGCTTTCTTGTAGAGAACCAGACTTCAGTGCAATTTTATTCTTGCTTTTCCCTGCTAAATGTATTTCTAAGAGACTGCTTCCTTCCTCTGTTTAGGTAACATTCTTCTAGTCAATGGTACTGCATGTGGAGAGATAAAAATCACAGATTTTGGGCTTTCCAAAATCATGGATGATGACAGCTACAACTCTGTTGATGGCATGGAGCTGACGTCGCAGGGGGCTGGTACTTACTGGTAAGCATCACCTGTGGGGCACTGGCAGCTTAAAGATCAAGAAGAGTTTCCAGGTCTCTTTGCGTCTGTGTTAGCTCTGCATGTGCTGCCATTGCCAGCTTGAGATGGTAGAGACCCTGTAAATCAGGGAAGGAGAATACTATGCAGGTACATCAGGGAGAAGGAAAGAGCATTCCACTAAAGAGAGGTGAAAATCCATAGAGTTAGCTCTTACAACTTACATAAATCTCATAGCACTGTTTGTAGCCACAGCTTCACTTCCAAGTGCCATATGAAAGATATTTGCAGCAATACTTGACTCCCAGTGCCAGATGTCATCGCTGCAAGGGATGCAGCTGAGAGCAAGACCTGCATTAAGTACCACAGGATGTAATTATTAGATGTTACCCTAAGTGCAGTGTGTCCCTGTGGGCAGCATTTATACACAAACATTTGTTTAAGCCTTCCATATTGTGTGAACAGACGTTTAGGCCTGTTCTCTTCCAAAAGCAAAACTAGCTGTAGTTTGAGCAAAGCTTTCTCTGTCAACTGCCAACTAGGCTTGAATTTCTAGAAATACATATTTTTGGCTGTGGATTTCTATTGTGAAATTGTTGGCCAAGCCCTTTTGACAACAAATACCAGTTTTGAAGATGAAAGAAAACAAGGTTATTTTATGTGCTTCTGTTGAAAGGAAACTGATTGTGCTGAGTAATTCAGACCATCAGTGTCTGGAGAGCCCTTGGGTCTGTGGTCCTCACGAAAAGCAGTGGTGATCTTAGATGCACAGGATCAAAACTGGCTTCTTTGAATCCCAAGCCAGGTTATGTCGTCTTTTCTAAACAAAATGGCTGTAAGTATTAGAAGATAATACTCATAACTTGTTGTCCATTCTTTTTAATCAGGTATTTGCCACCAGAATGTTTCGTGGTTGGGAAAGAACCTCCAAAGATTTCAAATAAAGTTGATGTCTGGTCAGTAGGGGTCATCTTCTATCAGTGTCTCTATGGCAGAAAGGTAAGAGAGCATGTAACCTCTTTCCAAGCAGCAATTCCCAAACCTTTGGGAGGCAGCCCTGGCTTCTGCTCCCTTCACCTTCCCAGACTAGGAGGTGCTTTTGCCTTGTTTCCTTGCCACCAGTTCTGAGACAGAGCCCATATTAATGGAGGGAGGATAATTTGTTAGGTTGTGTTTTGCTCCACGTGGCAATAGTTTCAGAAGCAACATTCTTCAGAACATCTTTCCTGATGGTCGTATTTCCAGTGAGATGATAATGGGCAAAATGAGTGTGTCATTTGGGGCCAGGCACCTGGCATTCTTGCTTTGGCATTGTTTTATCATGCTTTCAATGTTCTGATGTTATTCTTTGAATGCAGAGTCTTTGTCAGGCCCGATATTGCTCAACAGCTGCAAGTGTTTTAAAATAAAATAGATGGAAAGACTAAATGTTTTTAGAATGCCTTTTGGAAGGGAAGAGTCTATTTCAGGAAGAGGTGATTTGTTCTGAGAAAAGACAATCTTTTCCTTTTTTAATGACATCAGAAGGAGTTGGTTGGGCAGGAAAAGGATTCCATAAGCTCTCGTGTTTACAAGTCTTTGGTAACCAGGAATTGGGAAAGCCTGGGCTGATAGAAACATTGTGGTGTCAGTCAGACAAACAGTGGAACCAGCCAAGCAGGGGTTGAAGGAGGTGAATCTCCTGGCCGCTCAGATGGATGAGGGTCCTCTCTGATGTGACAGAGCTGACCTATGAAGTCTGCAAGCACATGGAGGTGCTTCCTGCCTGAGCTGGAGACACCCCGGACATGTTCCAGCTTGGTGTCCCTTTAGTTCAGCTCAGAAACAGAGCAGTGTGTCGGATGTTCATCTGGCTGGAATCTGCAAGCACCTTCACAGTGTTCATGGGCTTCTTGCCTGGAAAAATGCTGATGTCAAGTGATGATTAACAGTAGCACTATGGGATTTTTTTTTTAAGGCCTGTCATCAGTCTTTAACTACTATTGTTTTGGGGTTGTTTTTTTTATTTTTTTGGTAGCCCTTTGGCCACAACCAGTCACAACAAGATATTCTCCAGGAGAACACGATTCTGAAAGCTACCGAGGTGCAGTTCCCTCCAAAGCCAGTAGTCACACCAGAAGCAAAGGTGAGTCCTCAGCAGCGTTCGGTCACATTGCATTGCCCTTCAGCAGTGGTTCCTTCCTTTTGGCTTTCCTTCAGGAAAAGGCTTTCCTTCAGTTTACTAGCAAGGAGTTTGTGTTCAGCTCTCGCCTCCTGCAGAGCGATCTGTTGCATCGTTGTTGTTGTCAGCCTCAGGGTCGAATGGAGTACAGCACGTCTCTCTACCCATGCTTTCTCCTGCTAAAAGATGTGCTTCTGGCACAGCAGCTGTCTGTGCAATCACTGGGGAAGGAATTTCAGCGCTGGGTTGTCAGATTGGCCCAGCTCCCAAAGAGTTAGATCTATCAAAGCGAGCTTCCTGTTCCTGTCAGTCTGCTAATTCTTGTTTTGCCTTGGGGGGTATCTGCAGGCATTTATCAGGCGTTGTTTGGCCTACCGAAAGGAGGATCGGATAGATGTCCAGCAGCTGGCCTGTGACCCATACTTGCTGCCTCACATCCGCAAATCTGTATCCACAAGCAGCCCAGCTGGAGCTGCGATTGCATCAACCTCTGGATCATCCAATAACAGCTCTTCAAACTGACACAGAGTAATAGGCCAAAAACTGCTTGAGAAACCGGCAAAAAGACTTTCAGAAACGGCTTTGGAGTAGAGGAATCCGCAAGGGTCTTGAGAAACCTGTACCAGGTGCTTTTTTTCTCTTGCTTTTTTCCATCCATAGAGCATGACAACATCTAATCTCATCAAGAAAACCTTCGGCATCTAGGCCAAGCCATGTGGATAGGAGGTGGCTTGAGGTTTGTCCAGCAAATGACCACAAAGTGTGGCTGCTCTGAACAAGGAGGGGAAACTCAAGAAAATATAACAAAACAAAACAAAAGACGTGGTTCCACGTACTGTGAACTTCTGAACATGCAGCCTTGGGGAATCCAGGACGCCGTGTGTGCTTCATATGAAGAATGTGGACTTTGGAAAAAAAAGACTGGTCGAGTCCAGTGTTGATATTTAAACATTGTTCTTTTTCTTTTAATAAAGTTTAGGTAACATCTCCTGAAAAGCTCGAAGCACCAAGGTTCAGCTGGGGATGGTATATGACTCTTTGCCCTTTGGAGGGGAAAAAAGTTGATCCTGCCTGTTCATGGCACTAGCGTTAGTGTTTTACCCCTAATTAATTTCAGTTTTTTAAAAATAACAATTTTTTGGAAGAAAACAGTTTTCTGGTCTCAAAGTGAAACCCGTATTAACAAGCTGATGGCATTCTGCAGCTTTCTGCTCCCTTGGGGTGGCCTTTGACAAATCATTCACCTTCTCAGGAGGGCGGTGAAGCTCACAGGCAGGCCTGCATGGATCCCCTGTGCTCAGAGTGGATTACAGTCCAGACTGCCACCAGGTTTTCAGCTGCTGCTTCATCGCTCTCTCAACGGTTGCACCTTTGTAATTTATTTGAAGTGCTGTTCTTTTTGAAAACACCCCCTGCTCATAATCTGCTCTCTGCTCTTGTGAGCATGATATCTGGTGACTGCTGAGGAGGCAGGCAGCGAACAGGAAAGAATTGGAGCTCAGCTCAGTCGATCACAGGTGTAATCTGTGCTCGCGCAGTGCTGTGCGTATCTCACTCATGTTACAGAAATCCAAAGCTGAAGAAAGAAGGCTTGTCTTGTTCTTCTCACTTAGGTGACTTGGCAGGAAAGCTTCCTCTCTCCCTTTAGCATTTTCCTTTTAAAACTTGCTGACTTTTCTAACTTGCTGCCATCGCAGCACCAGATCGCGAGTGGAAGGGAAGGAGGTAATGTTCTAGAAGGGAACAAATCTCCTCGTTATTTCTGTCGCCCTTCTGTAAGCTGCCTGGAGGGGGCTTGCAGCTCCAGCTGGAATCTGCCTGCTGGCAAACATCAGCCTGTTGTCCCCACCGTGCCCCTTTCCCCCCTGCATTGAAGGAGGACTGAAAACACCAAAAAGCGCAGCGCTCGAACATGTGGCAGCCAGCTTGGAGCGTTCCTAACATGTGGCAGCAGCCCCTGGCCAGGCAGATTTAAAGATGCAGTATTCAAGAACAAAGTTTTTCAAGGGAGAGAGGCGGTGCCGCTGCTGCCTTGCAGGGCCTTGGTTAAAGAACAGGTGATCCTATGCACGGGGCTGTTGCACAGCACCTCCAGGTTGCTCCTGCAGCTCCAGCAGCGTGTGGGCATGAAGTGCCTGCGTGGTGCCTTGTGGCAAGCAGTGCTGTCAGCTTTGCACTTTCTGAGGGAACTTGCACTTGCCTGCCTTACTGGAAGCCATCCTCTGCTAACATGTGTTATTTGTTCTGAAAAAAAAATGAGTAATTAAGCAAATTGATCTGGGAAGCACGGAACCATGCTTTGATTTCTATTGCAGCTGTTTGAAGGTGGTCTCCCAGCTGTTGTATTTGAAACAAAAGAAATATTGCATCTTTAAATACTCGGCCATCATTTTGTGGTCCTTTTATCCTCGCTGGTCTGTTCCAGAAATAACTGTTCAGCCAGCAGTGATTCCATGTATCTGTAGGGCAAAATCAAGGTTGATGCTTCATCCTGTTTGCTGCCATGGCTGATCTGGTGCCTGTCCGCATAGGGGAGAATTCTAAAAGGGTTTTTTATATCCCAGCCCTGTTGTTCCTTGGCCATACAGTGTGTGCTATCTCTGTGGGTGTTGAGTAGTTTTGTGTCCGATGCATTTATTCCTGCTGTATGACACCCATTCAGGGCCTGGGGACAGCATTAGCCTTTTCTGGGGCTGAAAGCAGTGAAGAACCCTGGTAGAATTCCAGCTGCAGCACCTTGTTAGCACGGGTTTCACTTCCAATAACAGACCCTATTGCCACACTGTTCATTTACTTAAAGAGAAGTGTATGAAGAATTTGTAACTTAAACCAGGCCAGACTGTTTTGGCTCTACCCAACAGATGAGACGTGGATATTAAAATAAGTTTTAAGAAACTGACTTGCTTGGCTCTCACTCTTTTGCCCTTTGTAGTGTTGGCACGAGGTGTTTGCAGGATGAGGATGGAGGAGGTGGTGCTCAGCAGCTCAGGCCATTGGGATCCCTGCATGAGAAGAGGGAGTTGAAAATCATTGAGTCTTATTTGACTGCTGACTGATCGAACTCTGGAAGATGGAGGAAGAAAAGAGTGGAGTTTGTCCCTCGTTTCTGCTGGAGTAGCGGCTGCCTTTGGAAGCTGATTGTGTTTGGGTTACAAAGTAATGTTTCTTTTTGTGTCTGTTAATGAAAATGTGTGCACCTCCTGCTCTGCCCCGGCTGTGCTGAAAGCTGATGGCCTGGAATAACAGCAAGAAGGAGTCCAGCTCCTTTCATTTCATCCAGCCAAGTCTCAACAGCTTTTAAACTGTAAAATAGAGAAGGGAGGGGGGTGGAAGGCAACAAAACCTTGGCAGCTGAAGGCACTGTGTCCACTTGTAGGTGGATGAAGCACTGCAGGGCCCGGTCTGCAGCCCAGATCCCCACTGCATGGCGAGGAGTTGCCAGGCAGGGAGCAGTCAGCTGTGCTCAGGATGGGTGAGGATTCCTCTGCTCCCAGCAGCCCTGACGTCACCCTCCTCACATTCGGGGTCAGAAAGAACTTTCAGCAAAGCTCAGATGAAACCAAACACCAACAGCAGCGCGGCTCCCTCTGTGCTGCTGCAATTGATTAATTTTTTGGTCCCAAGCACCAGTTGGGGCGACGCAACACAGATTTGGACAGCAGGAGCTGGCGGCTGCCTTTCAGCAGCAGTGGCATGATGCGGGGGGTGGTCAGGTACACAGCTTGTGCGTGGCATGCCTGCAGCTGGGGCACGTGCAGAGCTCAGTGCAGACAGGAGCGAGGCTTCCCCAGGGGCTGCCTTGCTGGATGCTTCGCCTCTTACGTTAGCAGTTAGGCGTCATGCTATGAAACGAGCTTCCCTCTGCCAACTAGGCCAGTCCCGCTTTATTTTGTGACCTGGCAAACCCTCAACGCGAGGTTTGCTACCGCCGCCTGTGTCTCCCTGGGGTTTGCTGCTGGAGGAGGTTGTTTTCTGGGTGCTGAAGCAGCTCTGCCTTGAACCCGGCACGACCTGGAATGCAGCACACGGAAGCGGGACTCCCACCCAGCACAGAGGCAACTTTCCTGCTGCACACGGATGCCTCTTTGCACCGAGACTCCACGGTGCACACGGAGCTCCTGCAGCGATTGCCCTGGGTAGGGCTGGGGGCAGGAGGCCAAGCAAACGCCGCGCTGCACGCCCAGGGCCAGGCGGCTTGGCCACAAGGACCCGATTGTCTGCCAGGCGGGGGGGCAGGAGCTGGGGCTGAGCAAAGCTCTCATTTCATGCATTAACCGTGTGGGGGGCGTGAAGGACGGGAAAAGCGGCTGGCGTGTGCTGTCTGGTGAGGAGCTGCCAGCATTGAGCTCCCTGTGCAGCTCTACGGCTCCCAGGCCTGGACTGTGCCACAGGATCTCTTTGCTGCAGCCTTTTCTTCTCCTTTTCCAGTTGCTCCTAATTGCCAAATGTCAGCCTGCTTCCACAGCTGGGTCAGTGCTGGGTGGTGCTGAGGTGGGCTGGTAAAGCCTGAAGTGAAATGTTTAGCAGAGCTCACTATTATCCTCTCCTAATGGCCAGGGCTGGCCTGGACTGGGACTGGACCCACGAACGTAACGGTGTGGAGCAGGACAGAGGCTCAGCCTTGTGAGCAGCGGTGCTGGGTTTGTGCAGTGCTTGGCTCTGGTTCGCAGGAAGCACAACACGGTGCTCAGCTCAGCCCTGTCCTCGTTTGACCGAAGCTGCTTGCAGCCCAGGAGCTGTAAGCATGCATTGGCTGGGGGGCAGGACAGTGATTTGGTCATGTCCTCCTTCTTGGCCTGCCTTAGCTTTGCATCGAGGCCATAGCTACAGCCCTGCATTGTTCAACATTGTCTCATCCCAGCTCCTGCTAACCTGAAAATCTGCCTGTCAGCACCCAAACCAAAGCGATGGACATCAAAACCCCTCTGTGAGAAAGGGGGTTGAGGGAGGGGGCTGTGCCTGTGAGGTGAGCTGCAAATAAAGGATCCAGGGCTGCCCGTGTGGCCCTGAACCTATGATGCTCCATCTGGGAATGGCCATGGGGAGGGGTGGGAGCATTGCTCCCCACTCCCATCGCTGCTCTCCCAGTGCACCACGCGGGATGTGCCGTCCTCTGCCACCTCCAGGTGCCTTCCCTCTGGGCCTCACATCCAGGCACTGCTAATTCTTGACTGAGTCATGAGCGAGGAGAAAGTGTTTTTCTCTGAAAGTCAGATTGCTGGTAAATGGCTGGAACTCCTCGCAGCCCCTGTCCGGGTGCAGCAGCGTTGGGTTTGGGGCAGCGTTTTTCCCCAGGCAGCCCCAACCTCTTCTCGCCCCCGCGACGGAAGGGCAGGGATTTCAGTGCTGGCCCTCCCAGGGCTGGAGCGCCCTGAAATTCCTCGTGGCAGCTCTGAGCGAGCACATCTGGTTTTAATAAATAATTTGCAGCTTGAACTTGCCTGACACTTAAGGGCCGTTCTTGGCCAGCATCCCTCCCCACGCAGCTGGGTGCTGAGCGGAGCCAGGCTGACAGCGCTCTTGGACGTGGCTGGTGGCCAAAGTCCCCGACGTGGCCGAGCCCTGGCACCCAGTGTGGCCACAACCCCTGGATTCATCTTTGGAGGATGCAAACCGGAGCTGTGGGGCTGATCTCCTGCCCAGCCCCCAGCAGGGACAAATGCCAAAGCATGGTGCCACCCATGGTGGCAGAGCCCTCAGCGTGTCTCAGGCCTGCAAAGGAGCACAGGATTTTGTGGCATTTCCATGGCCAGCCCTGCTCTTTCCCACTCCCCGTCCCTACCCTGGCATCCAGCCCTCAGAGCACAGTACCAGTGCAGGAGGATGTGAGAGCTCCCGGGATGAAGGCTCCCCTGGGCAGCACTGCCGTACTCACACGTGCACCCAGCACCGCTTCACCCTCATTTATTTTGCATCTCCCCACAGCTGGGATGGAGCAGGAACAGCCAAGCACCCCCACCCCAGAGCCTCCATTCCTCCTGCAGGCTGGGAGCAACGTGGCCTTCCCTTCCCTTCCCTTCCCTTCCCTTCCCTTCCCTTCCCTTCCCTTCCCTTCCCTTCCCTTCCCTTCCCCAGTGCGGGGGAGAGAGGAGCCAGCAGACGCCGAGACGGCCTCTTCCCTCAGCAGTGACCTCAGTGCAGTGCGTGCCAGGTGGGTGTTGATTTTGGCCCGATGAGGAGGAGGAGGAGGAGGCTGAGGCAGTGCTGAGGTGGGCGCAGGGCAGCACAACCCCTCATCACGCAGCCACAATGGCCAATGGTGCCCTGGGAGCAGCAGGAGCAGCACTGGGGGTCATCCTGCTGTCTGGGTGCAGCTGGAGCCCTGTGCTGGAGGAGGGCATACAGCATTTATGAGGGCATCCCAAGGAGGGCTGTGGAGATGCGAAGGGCTGAGGGTCAGCAGGGTGGGGGGGTAGGGAAAGGGTCTGTCCCATAGGGCGGTGAACTGCTGGGGTTCAGATCTGCCCCATTTTGGAGCCAAATTCACAGGCTTGCAGACCTCTCTGACCCTGAGCACCCCCGCTTCAGATCTGGGCTCTCTTTAATCCTGCAGCCTCCTTCAGAACGGCTCATTGCTTTATCCAAAGCCATCACATCCTCTTTCATTAGCAAAACCACTCCTGAGGAGCCCTTCTGCACCCTGGGAGCGCGGGGTGGCCACAAGGGTTGGTGTCCCATCCCAAATTACTGGGTAAGAGCTCATCCCACGGCTCACTGGGGACATCTCCCTCCCAGCCTGTGGGGCACCACACAGCCCCAGGTCTGCCCGTGCTCACAGCCAGCCGGCCTCCACCCGAAGGTGTCTTCACAGCACAGTCTGAGCCCAGGAAATATTTCTCAGACCTTTCTGCACGCTCATTTTCACTCGAGCACGGTGTTCCATCACCCCCCCTCTGCTGCCACCATCTCAAAAAACAATGTTTATTTCGTTTTCCTCACCAGCAGACAGGCTGGGATGCTCCATCCGCAGCCTGGAATCTCCCACTGCTGACTCAGCTGGGACGAAACCGCGGCTCCCAGCCCTCACTCGGTGCAAAAAGCTTTCCCCAGAGCTGTCCCCGCATGCGGCCGCAGCAGCTCGTTGGGGCCGGCGGGGTCAGACAGCTTGGAAGTGCCCCAGGGGGTGGGAAAAAGGCATTTCCTCCAGCTCTGCTCCGACGAGTAGCAATTCAACCGGTACTAAACCGGATTAGGAGGAGAGTAAACGAGGAGCTGTTGGCCTGAACCTGGGGTGTTCATTAGTAGGAAGTGCTAATTATCTTCTAACAGCACACAGCATGCTGCAAGAGGTGGGTTGGAAGGAACCGGGAGGCGGTGATGCTCTGCACGATCCAGGGCCGTCTGGCCGTGCTGTGCCCCTCCTGCTGGTGGGATTCAGCTCCTGGCAAAGAGCTGCTGGGTCTGTCGTGTGGAGGGGACCCACGTGCGGGGCTCAGAGCTCCACCTCGGTTGGTGACACCACCCCACCCCAAGGCTTTGGAACCGGACCAACGCTGACCCTGTGTGGATCCATTCCTCTCCCCGGGCCGTTGTGAGCAGCCCCCGCAGCAGAGCAGAGCTGCTTCAATTAAAAATTAATCCGCCGCTCCAACAACCCAACAGCCCAGATGCTGATGTGCTTAATTGGGTCTGCCCCCCTCCTTCCCCCCCCACGGAGGGTTTGCATCCCCAAAGCCCACCCTGGCCCCGCTCTGCAGGTCCTTCCTGCTTTGCTGGGAAACAACAGATTCCTTTATTTTTGCAAGGGCTGCCAAACCAAACGTGGCAGCCCAGCAGCATCCCTCGCACTGCACCATTTCAGGGTTTTATCCTGCAAGCAGAGCCACACTCATCGTCTTCCCTGGACTTTATATGAGGCCACATCTCCTCGGGGTGCCTCGGCACAGCATCTCCCCCTTGGTCGAGCAGCTCCCCATGGTTGTTGCTGCTGGTGTTTAATGATTTTAACCCCAAAAGCCTGAACAAGCTCTGAGCACAGCTCAGATAGAAACACGCAGCCCTAAAAAGCAGGGAAATGCGC
>NW_024962305.1:386883-470910 GCF_019238085.1 Lagopus leucura | reverse complement strand
TTTTTTTTTTTGGGGGGGGGGGGGGGTGTTGTGGTTTTTTGTTTGTTTGTTTGTTTGTTTTTGGCCCACGCCGTCGTTTTTTTCTTCCACCTCCGCCGTTTCTTAGGCTTTTTCTTCCTTCGGAATCGAGCTCCCCGCTCCGTACGGCCACGCAGCTCCTGGCGAGCCAGGCGGAAACGCTGCCGCATCTCCGGGAGGGGCGGCACCGGGGCGGGGGGGGAGGGATAAAGGCGGGGGGCCGCCGAGGCTCCCAACGCCCCACAGCCCCAGGGTGTCCCGGAGGGGCTGAAGGGCTTCGGGGTCCCTTCGTCCCCCATCCTGCCGCCCCCCACAGCGCGTTAATCCTATCGGGGGTTATCGGGGCCCGATGGGGGGGTCCCACAGTTCTCTTTTCTCCTCACTTTCGCAATGAAGGCTGTAGGGTTTGGGGGGGGGGGAGGTTAAGCCCTCGGAGGTCACCATGTGCACAGATGCCCGAGCAGCGGTTTTAGACGCTTTTTACCCCAGGATAGTCCGGTAAAGAAGCAAACGTTGCTTCTCGGATAAATTTGCCCTTAAAAAAAAAAAAAAAATCAAAATGTGTTAACTTCTGTCCCAACGGTAACAAACGTGAGCCCTCGGCCCTGTTTTATTAACGTCGGCTCAGCAAATTCAAAGCAGATTTGGAAATGGCAGCAGGGGAGGTGCTGCCGCCCGGCCCCGCTCCCCCCCTCGCCCCGTGGCGTTTCCCCATAGCCGCGCTGGGAGCCGCTGCCGGCCGGGCTTTGGGCCGCTTTATGGTGCAGGGTAGCAGCGTAGGCAAAGCTCAGGGGGTCGGAGTAGGAAAGGACGAAGCGATGGGGGAGGAATCCTGACAGAGCTGGAGCGTTCATCCTGGGTGCGCTGCCCCGTGGAGACGCTTTCGGATGAACTTTCCCCATTCAATCTCTTCTTGCCCTCATAAAACGACTTGGCCCGAAGTCGTGCTGCTCCTCTCTGCAGCATTCCGGTGTCTGTGGATTCCAGCAGGGCTGCGCTGCCCATCGGGGCCGATGCTGGCGATGATGCCGCTGTCGGATGCAGGGCTGGCTCGTTCCTCTCCTGCACGACGCGGAGCACAGAGGCAGACAGAGGCGGCTCTGTCCCTGCGGTCGGTGGGAGCCGCCGAGGTGGGAGTGGAGGGGGGGGGGGGGAGGGGGGAACAAGGCTGCTTTCAGCTCCCCCAGCCCAGGTTCTGCTGCTGTACGGCTGCAAGCACCATTCCTTCAGAGCTTTTTAGCTCCGGGGGGACTTCATTGTGGCCATCCAATATTTGAAGGGAGAGTATAAACAGGAGGGGGAACGGCTGTTTGTGAGGGTGGATGGTGACAGGACAAGGGGGAATGGTTTTAAAATGAGACGGAAGGTTTAGGTTGGATATTTGGAGGAAGTTTTTCCCCCAGAGGGTGGTGAGGCACTGGCACAGGTTGCCCAAGGAGGCTGTGGATGCCCCATCCCTGCAGGCATTCAAGGCCAGGCTGGATGTGGCTCTGGGCAGCCTGGGCTGCTGGTTGGTGACCTGCACACAGCAGGGGGTTGGAACCAGATGAGCACTGTGCTCCTTTTCAACCCAGGCCATTCTGTGATTCTGTGATTTATTCTATAGGCTCCTCCAGAGAACCCCGCAGAGCCTGCAGGTGCACTCGGCCTTTTGCACCTTTCCCTCCCTGCTCCTTTTTCCTGGAGTCTCCCCATGCTCATTTATTTCCCCTCACACTATTCCCTGTGTCTCCACATCTCCCCATAGAATCATAGGCCATTCTACGATTCTGGGTTGAAAAAGGCCTCAAAGGCCATCTAGTTTCAACCTCCTGCCATGGGTAGTGTTGTCAACCACCAGACCAGGCAGCTGGGATTGGGACAGCAGTGACAGCAGTGCCACATCCCAGGTGCTGCCAATGCATGCAGCTCCATCCAGGCAGACACTGCATCCCCAGCACTGAGTTTGCAGCTGGGGAACGATCCCTGC
Organism: Lagopus leucura; assembly: GCF_019238085.1. Taxonomy (NCBI): domain Eukaryota; kingdom Metazoa; phylum Chordata; class Aves; order Galliformes; family Phasianidae; genus Lagopus; species Lagopus leucura. The sequence continues at coordinate 468,923 of NW_024962305.1, read as the reverse complement.
TTGGATTTTGGGATGAATCCCGTATTTCCCTTTAAGTGAGTGCTGTTGGGAAGGATGCTCTCTGCCTCCAAGTCCCTGGTGGGGGGGTCTTGGGGCCGGGCTGGGCTGATGGCATCACTTCCCTCCCCATCACACTGGGATGGGCTGAAAAAACAGGACTTTGGGAAAACTTCTTCACCCATCCAAACAGTTTCTCTGCATGGGCTGGGGCTGCCATGGGGTTTTGTGGGGAGGGAAGAGGGCAAAAGGGACCCGGGGAAGAATCTCCAGCCTTTACAATAAACACAGCAGGCAATGAGTGGAATCCTCCCCGTTTTCCTCTTTGCTTTTGGCACAGCGAACGCAGCTCCAAGGAATGGTAACTGGGGTTGTGCAGGAGCAGGGAGGTGGGATCAAGCTGCACATCCAAAGCCTGGGGGACCTCTGGGGATGGAGCACCCGCAGTGGTGGGCAGTGCTGGGCCCTCATCGCCTCTGGGTCAAGAATTGCTGCCAAACATCCAACCTGAGTCTCCAGGACCCCACCGAGCAGTTCTCTATCCCAACCTCAGTGCTTGTATGGTTCCAAGTGCTGCTGGCCCCAGGGTTACCGTGTGCCACTGATGTTTATGGGATGGTGACACAGGAGCAGCCCACGTGGCCCCAAGGGCTCTCCCAGTGATCCATCCCAGTGATCCATCCCAGTGATCCATCCCAGTGATCCATCCCAGTGATCCATCCCAGCTCCGCCGCTGCCGAGGAGCAAGATTTTAATTAATGTGAGCTGTGTGGAGCCTGTGGAGCATCTACATTTTTCTCATTCTTAAGATTGCTCGGAGCCCATAAGAGACCCACACAGATGCTCTCATTCGTAAAGGACCCATCTTTAATTAATTAAGGGTTAGAAAATGATGAGTGGGGTGACTGGCAGCTTCTTGAGAGAACTTTTGAGCTCAGGGGAGGCAGTTTGGGTGCTTACAGAGGGCACTTTTCAGGCTCCTCACACCCAATCCCAGAGCTCAGTGCTGCATTGCTCCTTGTGCTGCCACGATGGGGACATAAATGGGATTTTTCATGTAGAACAGAAAGATACGACGAATGGAGAAGCATAGGATGAATCATCTGCATGTATGCTGTTAGTAGTGCTGAAAATGTTGATGGTTTTCAGCTAGACCCCATTATGGGGACGTGTGCTGGGGCTGCCCTCCCTGTCCACTGCTGGAGGTTGGAGCAGGACGGGGGGGAGAAGGGAAACTCAAGTGCTGGGTGCAGTGCTGGGATTTGTTCCCTCGTCCCCTTCCACAGCCAGGGTGAGCTGCTCACCCTGCCCACAGACAGCATCCCCCATGGAAAACAGCTGGACCTTTATTTGTCCGCATCCCAGGCAAGGAGAACGGGCTGACCGCCCGCAGGGAGCTGGGATGTGGGACGTGGACCTGATCCAGCATCACTCTGAGGCTTTGGAAAAGGAGCAGGGTGCTGCTGGTAGCCCTCTTTGGTCACAGCTAAGCAAGGAGCTCATCCCAGCCGGCCCCCACCCACAAATATCAGCTTTTCCATGAGCCAGGAGACACTCAGCAGCTCTGTGCTGCTCTGAGCTCCAGCCCTGGGCTTCACCCTTGTACAGCTCCTTTTGTGGGCTCTCTCTGGCCAAAACTTGCTCTTTGTGACCACATTTTTCTCTTCTCCATGGCAAAACGTTGGGGATGACTGCAGCCTCACCTGGGCAAACTGCTGGGTGTGCCAAAGGAGGGGTGGCAGCGCTGGGTTTTTGTGGGACCATTTTTCTAAGGAAGGGGGATTTCCACCTAACCCAAACCCACAGCACTGAAGGTGGATGGATTTGGGGCCAGGTCTCTCCCCATGCCCGTGGTTCCATCCCCACCTTTGTGCATGCAGGGCTGTGTTCATGAAGTTCTCACTATTGGACAAACCTCTCTGGGATCTAATGAGAACAGTGAAGGGTTCCTCTTTTCCTCTAGGTTTTACTGCAGGGTTTTCACTTCTCTGGTGCTTACCTTCCTCCTGGGCTGGGTACACCTCCATGGATTTTATTGTGGATGAGCCGTTGCTTCCACCTCTCCTCCAGCTTTGCTGTGTGGTCTCAAGGTGATGCTTTACATCACTGTTCCACCCCCACTTGCAGCATGAAGATAACAAAGGTGTTCGTTAACAGTTTTGCTTCCTTTGCATGGGGTCTGCAGCCCCATGGGGCTACAGGGGGCCATGTGTGCTCCCATGGAACCAGCATCTGTCGTCAGCCTCATCCCACGTTGCCCAGAATTGCAGGTGGTGATGCTTTCCTTATTTGCTGAGCAGTGGCAAAGCTGTTGTGGGAAGGGCTGAGCTGAGTTCCTTTCAGTTCTGGCTTTCTGACTGCTAACATCTTGCATTAAAGACAAAATGAAACCAAAGAACTGCTATGGTGGGAGCACTGCAGAGCTCAGGGCTGACCCTGCTGGAAGGATGCAGGGCATGAAGAGCAGAGGTGGCACCCGACCTTTCATGGCTGGATTTTGGGTTTGTTTTGGGCCGGTCCAGGCAGAGCATCACAGAGCATTGGTGCAGTTCCCAGTTCTCTTCCCCCATTTGCTAGAGGGCAGCTCCTCCCCAGGTCTCTGGTGTTTGCTGTGGTTGGGTTTCCAGCAGCACAAAGCAGTTGGGGAAGCTCTGCCAGTGCTGTTTGGAGCACAGAAATAATGCACATAATGCAAGGAGCATCTCTGGAAGGAGTGACCCATAGCTGTACCATCACTGGAGGGCAGTGCTGGCAATTCCAGAGCTCTGTGCATGGACTCAGGTGAGGTTGTGTCTCTGTAGGTTCTGCACTGGACGATAACTTAAGAGCAAAGGGTGAACGTTGTGCTCTGCATAAATCTTCAGTTCTGCCCAAATTTTGCTGCCATGTAGAGCAGATCAGGGTTTACCCCGAGAGCATCATTCCACCATGCTGGATCCTGCCGGGACTGGCTTTATCCACAGGATAATGGGTTGGGAGCAGGAGTGTGGCTGTGCTCCTCTGCTCCGTGTGTGTGCGGCACAGCACAGTGCATCCAGAAATGCCCCCATTCCTGGGAGCTCTGTGGGCTGTCAGTCTGTTAATGCTCCTGAGCACGACGTCCTCCTGCAGCTCTTCTCAGGAGCAACCAATGTGTCACACTGTGATGTCCCAGAAAGCCCAGCAGGTGACTTCCCATTCCTTCTTTATCCTGCGAGCCCCAAACTCTTAAGCTATAATTTCCAAGTTCCAGCTATTCTCTTTTTAGAGGATGGTGATATTTTCTGCTTTTCTGGCCCCAGGACTGTCCCTGGAGTCTGGGCAGCTTCCTTTGAACCCACGCAGCACTGTGGGTCTGGCCCCAGCAGGCACCAATCCAGCACTGCAGGCAGCAGTGGGTCACAGAGCATCACCCACTCCTCAGGCTGACCCTGAGCCTTTTTCCTCATGTTGTTTATTTTTTTTTGCCTTTACTTTCCCAAAGGCTGGCTGACACAGAAGCAGGAGGGCTGTCCTGGTGCTGACCCTTGCTGTGCTCATGATGGAGAGGGTTTTTCCAGCCCCAAAGCGAGCTGCTGTTCAGCTCCTGGCAAAGAGCTGCAAGGACAGCCTGCAGCTCTGCTCCGAGAGTGTTTTGCTTAGTATGAAACTTGTCGGAATTTGAAAAATGTCTCTGAGGAGCTCAAAACCTCTTCTCCCAAACCCTGTCTTCCAGCACTGCACACACCGAGCCCACACCCCTTCTCACCCATCATTATTTGAGGTCATCCCTGGTGCCATCCCCCCTGGGGAATGAAGCCTTTCCAACACTGTTTTTTTGGAGCCATTCGAGGTGCATAGAACTCTTTTCCAGAGCCAACCAAAAAAACCCTCTGGTTGCTTTCTCCTCCTTCCTCCATTTCTTTTTTCCTTGCTGGAGACGAGTGGGATTGGTGGCCTAGAACAACACAGCGAGGGCAGGGGGAAGGTTGGGATGAATCGGAAATGAGAACCTTTTCAGACCAAAAATTCATACAATGGCAACAAACCAAAGCAAACCAAAGCTAAATATAGCCAGGCCCGTGAGCAGGCTGACTGCTCGTGATGTTCGTGGTGGAAGAAATGGGATGATTTAAAAAGGAAAAAAAGGAAAAACTGTTTTCTTGACACGCTGCTTTTCACTGGGTCATTGGGGGAAGCACGGTGTATCCCAGTGCAGGGTCCTGCTGGTTTTACTGCTTCCTGCAGCTTTGGGGATGAGAAGGAATGAGGAGGCCCTCGGCGATGCTCTTTGGCAATGGAGGGTTGGGAAAATGCTGTGGGACTGGGAGCTGTGAGCATGGGCAGCAGCTGTGCGGTGTGGGCATGGTGGAGGTTGGGATTTTGGAGGCTCCCAATGAATGTCTGGAAGTGACCTCAAGTTGGACATTAGGAAATACTTCTTTTCTGAGAGAGGGGTCAGATGCTGGCATGGGCTGACCAGGGAGGTGGGGGAGTCAGCGTCCCTGGAAGCATTAAAGAAACATTCAGATGTTGTACTGAGGGATGTGATGTAGTGGGAAATACTGGTGGTCACTGGACAGTTGGACTGGATGATCTTGGAGGTCTTTTCCAACCTTGACGATTCTATGATAAGGAAGGTTTGGCCACCTCAAAGTAGGGTTGGCCAGGGAGATGGAGACACCATCCCTGGAGATATTCAAGAAGCATTCAGATGTTGTACTGAGGGATGTGGAGTAGTGGGAAATATCAGTGATAGGTGGATGGTTGGACTTGGGTGATCTTGGAAGTCATTTCCAACCCTGGTGATTCTGTGATTCTGTCATAAGGAAGGGTTGGCCACCTCAAAGTAGGGTTGGCCAGGTTAACGGAGGGTTGGCCAGCTCACTGAGGTGGACTCACTGCCCTTGGAGGTGTTCAGGAAACGTTTGGATGTTGCACTGAGGGACGTGGTGTGGGAAATATCGGTGATAGGTGGATGGTTGGACTGGATGATCTTGGACGTCTTTCCAACCTCGGTGGTTCTATGATTCTATGATGCCAGGCCAACCACTGGCAGCACTTTAACCTTTTCTTTCCCCGTGTTTCTTTCCCTCTCGCAACCCAGACTCCAAAGTCTTCCTCATCTACAACGTGGGCGCTCAGGGCTGCCTGGAGACGAAGGACTCGCTGGTGCGGCTCTCCAAAGGCTGCAACACCAGCTCCCCAGCCCATCAGTGGAAATGGGTCTCACGCAACCGCCTCTTCAACGTGGGGGCCATGCAGTGCCTGGGGGTGTCTTGGCACGGGGGCAATGCCACGGCTGGCCTGCACCCCTTGGCCACCTACGAGTGCGACCGTGAGTCCGTCAACATGCGCTGGAGCTGCCGTGGGCTCGGGGAGCAGCTCTCACAGCACCTGGGAGCCCGACCAGGGAACGCCTCGCTGGATAGGGGCGACCAGGCACGCAGCTCACAATGGAGGACATATGGAACTGAGGAGGATCTGTGCTCCGTGCCCTACTCTGGTAAGGCTTTGCCGTGTGTCAGGCTCACCGTCTGCACCCCTAGGTGCTTCATAGCATGGTTGGGTTGGAAGGGACCCCGAAGTCCCACAGCAAGTCCGACCCCTTGCTATGGGCTGGTTGCACACCACTGGATCAAGTGCCAGGGTTGGATGCGGTATTCCAAAAGAGGCTTCCCTTCTCTTAGTGTTCTTTGCCAATCTTCATAATTCTGTGGTTCTTTATTGGCATAGCGGTGCAGTCACCATCTCTGGAGTGGAGGGTGAATGGGGATAGGACAAGGGGGAATGGTTTTAAAGTGAGACAGAGGAGGTTTAGGTTGGATGGTAGGAGGAAGTTTTTGATCCAGAGGGTGGTGAGGCACTGGAACAGGTTGCCCAAGGAGGCTGTGGATGCCCCATCCCTGCAGGCATTCAAGGCCAGGCTGGATGTGGCTCTGGGCAGCCTGGGCTGCTGGTTGGTGACCTGCACACAGCAGGGGGTTGGAACCAGATGAGCACTGTGCTCCTTTTCAACCCAGGCCATTCTGTGATTCTATGAGTGGCACTGAGGGACACAGTTTAGTGGGCATGGTGGGGGTAGGTTGGAGGTTGGGCTTGGAGATCTTTTCCAACCTTAATGATTCTGTGATTCTCTTTGTTCCCATTGCCTTGATGCCTTGCAGACACCCAGGAGCCATTAGCAGTAGTTGTAGCCCCTAAGCAAAAGCAGTCCCAAGCTAAACACCATGCAGCTCTCTGCCCTGATCCTGCAGTGGAATGGGAGAGAAAAATAAATGAAAGTGTAAGAACTTGTGGGTTGAGATAAGGGCAGCTTAGTAAGGAAGAAAAAATAGGGAAAGAAAAAGAAAAAAAATCAACAGTAGCCAAAAGAATAAACAAAAGAAGCAATGCGTGAAGCAATTGCTCACCACCAGCCAGCTGATGCTCAGCCAGTTCCCACACTCCCCCCAGTCAGCACCCTCAGTTTTATCATTCCATGTGACATCGTATGGTCTGGGATGTCCCTGTGGCCAGTGTGGGGCAGCTGTCTTTGTTCTGTGCCCTCCCAGCTTCCCCTGATGGGGCAGAGTGAGGAGCTGAAACGTCCTTGACTCAATATAAGAACTGCTCAGCAACAAGTAAAACATTGTTATGTTATCAACATTATTCTCATCCTAAATCCAAAACACAGCTCGTAGGGAGAAAATTAACTATTCCAGCCAAAGCCAGGGCATCCAGGCACCCCCCCATCCAGGAGAACCCTCATCCTCCACTCCCCTTGGCAGCAGCCTCATGGGGGGACCCTCTTCTCCCACAGAGATCTACACCATCCAGGGCAACTCACACGGGAAGCCCTGCACCATCCCCTTCAAGTATGACAACCAATGGTTCCACGAGTGCACCAGCACAGGGCGAGAGGACGGCCACCTCTGGTGTGCCACCACCCAGGACTACGGCAAGGATGAACGATGGGGCTTCTGTCCCATAAAGAGTAAGTGTGGGTGGCTTGTCCCATCCCAATGGGATGCAGGAGCATCCTCGTGGTTGCCCAGCACCTGGCTTTGGTGGGATATTGGTTTGGTTTGTTCTTTTTTTGGAGCTGGAGTGGGATGTGTTGGTTGCCAACTGCTTGTCTCTATAGGCAATGACTGTGAGACCTTTTGGGACAAGGACCATCTCACCAACAGCTGTTACCAGTTCAACTTCCAGTCCACGCTGTCCTGGCGGGAGGCTTGGAACAGCTGTGAGCAGCAAGGAGCCAACCTGCTCAGCATCACCGAGATCCACGAGCAGACCTACATCAATGGTGAGGCAGGGTGGCCCTGCCACCTAGGGCAGAGCTAGTAACACCAGGGGCAACTGGTCCCAGGTTTTGCTCTCTGTCCTGGTTGGGTTGGGCTTGATTTTGGGCTGGGGTTGCGCGTAGAGCTGGAGCTGGGGGGCTGATGTTGCCCCTCTGTCTACGTTGGCCCCAGGGCTGCTGACCGGGTACAGCTCCACGCTGTGGATTGGGCTCAACGACCTGGACATCAATGGGGGCTGGCAGTGGTCTGACAACTCGCCACTCAAGTACCTCAACTGGGAGAGCGGTGAGCTGGGGGCTTTGTGAGGGGACAGGGGCAGGGGATGGGCTGTGAGCAAAGGATGTGGCTCTGGGCAGGTGGCAGGAGAGGTGGCCTGGGCTGCTAAGGTGCCCTGAGCTGAGCATCTTTGTTTCAAGGGCTGTTGAATACCAGTGATGTGCAGCTCAATGGCCTGGTGTGGAGGACACTGGTGGCATTATTTGCCCACTTCCATCTCTAACCCTTAGCTCACAGGGCAGAAGAACCCATTGCAGGGGATGCTCCGGTTGTGCCTGATGCCATCAGCTCGAGGCACTTGTGGGGATAAATATTATATCCCTGGAGGAGGTCTGGGGACAACCACTGACTGCCACCTGGCATTTCTAGTTCATGCTGATGCTCCAGGTCCTTGTGCATCAAGGCACAACAAATAATCCCTAGTGTGCCACAAAATCAATCCATCTCTACCTGGGGCAGGGAGAGCTGTGCCCTGCCCCATGAGCTCCCAGCAGCCTGTTCCCCCCCTTCCCGACTCCCATTTCCAGACCAGCCTGACAACCCCAGTGAGGAGAACTGTGGTGTGATCCGCACTGAGTCGTCTGGGGGGTGGCAGAACCGTGACTGTGGCATCGCCCTCCCCTACGTCTGCAAGAAGAAGCCCAATGCCACCACTGACCCCTTCCTGACAGGTGAGTTGGGGCTGAGCAACCCCAGGGTGTGGGTGCGGGAGGGATCCCAGCTCTGGTCCCAACTGTGGCAGCTCATGGAGGTGATCAGGGTATCCAGGATGGGCATCGATTTGGAAAACTGCAAAGCAGCACCACCTCAGTGCTCAGTACACTCACAGGTCAGACATCAGGAGAAATGGGAGATCCCTGGTGCTTTCCCAGATCTCCGTGCTTTGCTGTTGCACTGATGGTGTGCAAACAGAAGGGATTTTATATTGTTCCCGGAGCTCTAAAGTTACCACTGCTTGCACCTTGCCTCCGCTTGCACCTTGCCATTGCAGGGCTTTGCCCATAGCTGTCCCATGCCTTGGGCTCTTGTCCCAAGCACAAAGCACTCTCTAAGCATCCCCCTGGGACCACAGTCCCCCGCAGAGGAGAGGCTGGGGGAGCAAAGTGGGAGACCTTTGTTGCTTTTCCTTGCCAGATTCATGGTCAGAGGTGAAAGTGGACTGTGAGCCCAGCTGGCAGTCCTTCCAATCCAACTGCTACCGCCTGGTGGGAGAGAAGAAGAGCTGGCAGGATGCAAAGAAGACCTGCCTGCGGAGCGGGGGGGATCTGGTCAGCATTCACACACTCTCTGAGCTGGAGTTTGTCACCAAGCAGGTGAAGCAAGGTGAGAGGAGCCCATCCAGCCTATGGGTGTGGGGCGTGCATGGGGAAATAGTGGCATCCTGTTCGTGTTTATGTCTGTGCAGAGTCAGATCACGTGGGTTTTGGTGTCGTGGGGATATTTGGGAGAGCCAAATTTGGAGCCTGTGAGCCTTTGTGCTCAGCGTGATGCATCGTGTCATGATACAGAGGGCATCACAGTGGGGAGAAAATAGCACAGACCCATCTGAAAGTATCACTAATTCCATTTGGTTAATGCAGAAATAGGATGAAAGCACCAAGAAGTAGGCAGATTTCGTTCTGTTCGCCCCTCTGTAGGGAGAGAGCATCCCTGCCCTGCCTGCTGCATGGTTCTGAGCCCTGCACCTCCCATGAGGGTGGGGGCTTGGAGAGGAGCTTTGCAGCCTTTTGGGGAGGGTCTCTGCCAGATTGCAGCCAGGCAGAGGCCATTCTGCCTCCTGGCTCTGAGCCTCCTGTTTTGACAGACGTGGAAGAGCTCTGGATTGGTCTAAATGACCTCAAGCTGCAGATGAACTTTGAGTGGTCAGATGGGACACCTGTGAGGTTCACATATTGGCACCCCTTCGAGCCCAACAATTTCCGTGACAGCCTGGAGGACTGCGTCACCATCTGGGGACCGGTGAGAGCACAGGGCAGGAAATGCATCCTATAGCCCCATGGCATCCTTATGGTGAGGGAAGAGGGGCCTGGGGGAGTATCTCTTGCTTGGGTTGAACCTGCCTCAACCCAGCTGCTGGGAGGGGAGGGATCCAGCACATCCATGGGGGCTGATGCAGAGAAGGAAAATCGATGGCATACAGGCTGGGAAATTCCCCAGGGCTGTGAGCTGGGCTCAGTCCTGCTCTTCTCCACCCTTTCCAGGAAGGGAGGTGGAATGACAGCCCGTGCAACCAGAGCCTGCCCTCCATCTGCAAAAAGCCCGGCCGGGTGAGCCAGGAGAAAGAGGAGGATGACCACGGGTGCAGAAAGGTGAGGCAGGGCAGGCATGGGAGCCCCTTGCAAAGGGGTGCAGTCTCTTGGGGAATCCCTCAGTGCCCAGAAGATGTAGGATGGGTTTGCAAAGTGCAGTCTTGAGGGTCACCTTGGCACTCCTAGAGCTACAGGTCTGTGCCCAGGAGACTGCAGAGTCCTGGGCTTCTGCAGTTGCATGAGGCCACAAAAAAAAAAAAATTGAGACAAAATTCATGCTTTCATCATCCAAGATCCTCCCCCTTGCTCTGGCTTGAGTTTCCAGCTCAGAATTTCATTATTTTTCCCTGCTTGCTTACACTGATGTGCCAAAATGCTGCAGCAAAGCTGCTCCATGCAAGAGCTCAGTGAGATGGGAATGGGGTGGACATGGGATGTGATGGCATGGGATGGCATGGGATGGCATGGGATGGGGAGCCCAGTGATCATTTTCACCCCATTTTGAACACAGCCACTGAGTTGGTGCATTTCCACCAGGGCTGTGCCACTCCAGCATCTCAGCCAGCCGTGCCCAGCCTCAGTTTCCCCACCTTGGCAAAAGGTGCTGCCTGGCTTCTCGGGCAGCTTCACCCAGACCCATCCATTCCAGCAAACTCAGACAGATGCTTGGCTCTGCAAGAGGCTGGGGACAGCATGGCAGCTAGGCAAGCTGGCATGCTGGGCCAGGGTCAGTGCCAGTGCCAGGAGGGTCTCTAAGTGGGGGCTGAGCCCTCTCACCCTTCCCACCCTTTGACATCCCTTCATGTGTGCCTCCCTCCCTGTGCTGCTGCCCACTCCCTGCTCTGGCAGCAGACAGGCACTGTTGTGTGTCCAATTCCGGACAGGCTCCAACATCAACAGGCGGGTGATTAAAGCAGGCTGCAGTGGGACTTGCTCTCTGTTCAGCCCCATGACACAAGAGGAGGATAATGCTCCCCTCCCCGCTCCCCGGCAGGGTTGGATGCTGGCAGGAAGAATGATATGTGCTGCTTTGAAGCTGTCTGGCTGTTTGTTTTCCTTGCAGCCCTGTCCTTTGGGATTGCAGGATTGCTAGAGCTCGGTCATGCCAGGTCAGCTGGGGGTCAGAGACCTCACAGGAAAAGCTGGAGGTGGCAGCAGGGGACGTGGCTCCCATCCCATGTCCCTACCCCACCTCAGGGGCTCAGTCCCTATGGTTGGGACAGTTTTGCATGGGCTCAACTGAGAACTGGGCTGAGAGGAACCTTATGAGGTTCTACATAGGCGTATGTAGAGTCCTGCACCTGGGGAGGAATAACCACATGTAACAGTACGGGTTATAGGCTGAGCTGCTGAAAAAGAGCTCAGTGCAGAAGGACCTGGCGATCCTGATGGCCAACAGTTGACTGTGAGCCAGCAGTGTGACCTGGTGGTCAAGAAGGCCTGCGATGTCTTGGTTGATCAACAGCTGACCAACAGTTGACCACGAGCCAGAGATGCACCCTCATGGCCAAGAAAGCAGTGGGACCACAGGGTGCACTGCACAGTGGCCAGCAGGGCGAAGAAAGTGCTTCTCCCCTCTGCTCTGACCTGGGGAGACCTCATCTGGAGCACTGCATCCAGTGCTGGGCTCCCCAGTTCAAGGCAGACAGGCAACTGCTGGAGAGAGCCCTGCAGAGGGCTGCAGAGATGGTGGGGGCCTGGAGCACCTCCTGATGGGGACAGGTTGAGAGCCCCAGAGAGCCTGGAGAGAGGAGAAAACCAAGGGGATCTCCATAGAGGTTCATTCCAAGTCCTACCAGCTTCTGCTGTCTCGTGTCCCCAGGGCTGGAAGTGGCACAGCCCCTCCTGCTTCTGGCTGGGTGAGGACCGTGTCACCTACAGCGATGCTCGCAAGATGTGCTCTGACTACGGCTCCACACTGGTCACCATCACAAACAGGTCAGCATTGCGCCCTGAAAAATAAGCAGCACGGGGATGGGGTTTGACCCATTGCTTGGGATGAGATCAAGGCAAGGGGGGCTCAGCTCACAATGTCTGCCCTCCAGATTCGAGCAGGCGTATGTCAGCAGCCTCATCTATGGATGGGATGGTGAGTACTTCTGGACAGCCCTGCAGGACATCAATGAGACGGGCGCTTTCCGCTGGCTGAGCGGCGATGAGGTCATGTACACCCACTGGAACCGCGACCAGCCCGGTAAGGGGATGGCAGGGGTGGGACAGGATGTCCCCATCCCCTCTGGTTCTGCCCAGGGAGGGGATTGACACGGCCACAGCCTAACCCTGAGGCCGGCTGCAGGTTACAATAAGGGTGGCTGCATGGCCCTGGCCACCGGCAGCTCCATGGGGCTGTGGGAGGTGAAGAACTGCAGCACCTTCAAGGCCAAGTACATCTGCCGGCAGAACCTGGGCACACCGGTGAACCCCGAGCTGCCCAGCGCCTACCCTACGCCCAGCCTCACCGGGAGCTGCCCGCTGGGATGGAGCACGGACCCCAAGCTGCGGCACTGCTACAAGGTACGGGGTGCTGGGCTGCAGTGAACCCCAGCTGTGCCCCCATCTTATGGGCGTACATTGGTGCATGCAAAATGCATCCTGGACACAGCGCTGGGGCTGGAAGTTGGGATGCTGGTGCTTGTTAGGGTAGAGATGATGCTCTGCTTTTGCCCCCTGCTCAAGTCAGGGGTATCCCAATGGGATCCCAGGGTTGAGCCCCCTGCCTTCCTCCATGCCCAGGTGTTTAACTTTGACAAGCTGCAAGAGAAGAAGACGTGGATCGCAGCACAGGAGTTCTGCCGGGAGCTGGGAGCCCAGCTGCTCAGCCTGGGCAGCTACGAGGAGGAGCACTTTGTGGCTAACACCCTCAACAAGATTTTTGGGTGAGGGGCCGGCTGTGAAAGCACAAATAAAAAAAAGCCTCCGTGTTGGAAGCTGGCTGTGTTCTGACCTTTTCCCATAGGGAGTCAGAGCCAGAGATCCATGAGCAGCACTGGTTCTGGATTGGCCTCAACCGGCGTGACCCTGCAGGGGACCGGAGCTGGCGGTGGAGCGATGGGCTGGGGGTGAGTCCAGCAGTGAGGCACTGAGCATGCAGAGCTGAGCCCAGCGAGCAGCAGCACTGCAGGCAGCTTTCACTGGAGGATTCGGGGATGTCTTTGGGGTGGAAGTCCAGTCTGGGAGCCCCAACCTTTCCTATCTGTCTCGGCCCCCAGTTCTTCTACCACAACTTTGACCGCAGCAACTATGATGACGACGACATCCGGAACTGCGCAGTGCTGGACCTGGCCTCCCTGCAGTGGATGCCGATGCAGTGCGAAGCCCAGCTGGACTGGATCTGCAAACTGCCCAAAGGTACCATGGGGCACTGCTACCCCAGGCAGAATCCACAGGGGATTGCAGATATGGTCACGGCTTTCCTTTTCCTTCTCCAGGAACTGATGTGAAGGAGCCAGAGATCACAACCCAAGGTGCGTTAGGGGCTGTGTGTCCATCTGATTCCATCGTCCTCCCTGGGTGCAACCAACTCGCTGCAGGGCATTGGGCATGGGCAGGTTATCCAGAGAACAGACCTTGTGTATGGGCTCATGCGAGGGTGGGAGCCAGAACAGAGGAACCAAGGTGTCCTCAGCTCCAGCCCGACACCAGCACTCAGCTTCATTGTGGTTGCTGCCCAGGGCCAGTTCCTCCTGATCACCCAGAGCAGGGCAGGCTCAGGCTTCTGGGTGGATGCTGAGTCCTGCAGGGAGCAGCTCAGCAGCCAAACCCTCATGGGAAAGAGGTGTTAGGATATAGGAGGAGGTGGCTGAGCTGCAGTATAATGCTTGGTCCCTGCTTGCAGGCAGCAAAGAGTGGGTGAAGTACCAAGAGGCTGAGTACAAGTTCTTTGAGCACCACTCAACGTGGGTGCAGGCACAGCGCATCTGCAGCTGGTTCCAGGCAGAGCTGGTGTCAGTACACAGCGAGTCCGAGCTGCGCTTCCTGGGCCAGAACCTGAAGAAGGTAGGAGATGCCCCTGCCTGAATGCTGCTTTCCAGGGCTGCTCTGTGTTCATCGCATCCCCTCTTTCTGTGGCCTTAGTGGGGGATAAGCCTGGCTCTGCATGCCTTGGGTGGATGGTGGTGTGGTGTGCAGGGCCCTGGAGCAGGCACTGATGTCCCCTCTCTGGTCCTGCAGTTCTCCAGGGGTCAGGAGCAGCACTGGTGGATTGGGCTGCACACCTACGAGAACGATGGCAGGTTTAAGTAAGTTGTGGGGACCAGATCCCCCTGTACCCCTGTTTGTCCCTGTGCTGCCGTCCCCAGCCTGCAGAGCACCACAGCACAATGCCTGTCTCAGGCTGTGCCCATCCTGGGTTGGTGGTTTTGAGACAGTGGGGTGAGGGCTGCTGGTTCCTCACCCAGGAGAGGGAAGAGCTGCTGCACAGTCCCAGTTTGGCCATACATGCCGTTTGATGCATTGCAGCCAGCTCGTACCATTCACCAAGTCCTTGCTTTGTGCTTTCTTAGGTGGTCTGATGGGTCCCTCCTCAACTTCGTCTCCTGGGCACCAGGCAAACCCCGTCCCATCAACAAGGACAAGAAGTGCGTCTATATGACGGCCAGCAGAGGTGAGGGGCCACATCCTGCAGTGCTGGGCTCTGGAGGGGCCAAGAGCCGCAGGCTGAGCTGAGGGGCTGTTCCTGTTCCACCTCTCCCCACAGAGGACTGGGGGGATCAGAAGTGCCCGACGGCGCTGCCCTACATCTGCAAGCGGACCAATGCCACCGCTGTGAAGCCGTCCATCCCACCACCGCCCGCTCCCACGAGTGGGGGATGTCCCCGTGGCTGGATCCAATTCCTCAGCAAGGTGAGCTGGGCAGGCAGAGATCGAATAAGGCAGGATGGGTCTGGGCTGGGGGCGAGGAGAGGTTGGAGTTTTGGGGTTGGCAGTGATGGCTGTGGGATGGGAACACTCCTGGACCACCCTGTGCCCCTGGTGCCCATGCAGTGTTTCAGCTTCAATGGCCACGACAGAGCTGATATCGTGAAGTGGCCGGAGGCGAAGCAGGCCTGTGAGAACCAGGGCGCCGTGCTGGCCACCATCTCCAGCCCTCTGGAGCAGGGTATGTCACCCCCGGCCACCGCCAGCACCAGCCCCAAGGCTGCTGGAGGTGGCCCTCAGCGCCTCGCCATCCCTCACAGCTTTCATCACATCCATGCTGCTGAACATCTCCTTCGACCTCTGGATTGGCCTCCACGATGCCAAGAAGGAGTTCCAGTGGGTGGAGGGTGAGCCACTTCGGCACGTCAGCTGGGCGCCTGGGGAGCCCTCGGAGTGCAGCTCGTCCAGCCCTGGAGACAAGCCGGTGAGACCCCACTGCCCCATAGCATCCCCTGGCCCTGGGCTGGAGAGAGGTTGGGGCACCAACCACCCTAACAAGGTTTCAGCATGTTGTCCCACCACAAGGGATGGGCTGAAGGTTGCACATTGTGGGATTGGCTCTCTGAGGGCAGAGCAGGATCTGGTCCTGCAGTTTGTAGTGTCCATGGGCTGGGGGTTGTGTGGTGTGGTTGGACACAGGCTGGGGGTCATTCTGATTCTGTGGCTTGGCCTGCAGACCAATTGCGTGGTGGTGTGGCATGGCTCACCCCCCTACTTCACGGGGCGCTGGGATGACCGGAGCTGTGTGGAGGAGAAGCATGGCTACATCTGCCAGCGGAGCATAGGTAGGCTGTGGGGTGACAGAGCCCCATTGTGCAGAGGTGGGGGGCTGCTGTAAGCATCCCACACTATGGGAGTGTCACCAATGGGATCAGCTTTGGGGGAGCGTGGGGCAACGTACAAACTGTGGGAGCACCTGGCCCTGTTGTTTCTTGGGGCACTGCTGACCCTGTGCACATCAGCCTGGCCCAGTGGGCTCCATAGCAGTGTGCATCTGATGGGAATCCTCGAGGTTAGGATGGCACCTCACCACTGAGCAGCCCTTGGGGACGTGCCCTCTGCAGCCAGGTGCACATGTACCATGCATGGCACTGCTGTGGGGACGCCCCAGCTCGGTGGGGGACGGGCGAGGAGGTGACCCCTGCAGGAGCATCCTCTGACCATGTCTTTTTGCTCCCCCAGACCCATCCCTGAGCCCCGCGCGGACGCCGTACCCCCCTTCGCCCACTGGCACCCTCTTTTACCACAACAGCACTTACCGAATCCTGCAGAAGCCTCTCAGGTGGCACGAGGCCCTGCTGCTGTGCGAGACCCTCAATGCCACCCTGGCCACCATCCCCGACCCCTACAGCCAGGCTTTCCTCACCCAGGCCATTAGCAGCCTACG
The DNA here is from genome assembly GCF_019238085.1 of Lagopus leucura. Lineage (NCBI taxonomy): Eukaryota > Metazoa > Chordata > Aves > Galliformes > Phasianidae > Lagopus > Lagopus leucura. The sequence continues at coordinate 452,850 of NW_024962305.1, read as the reverse complement.
TGCCCCGCTCTGGATCGGGTTGGCCAACAATGAGGTGAGGACACGGGGTAGGCACCCAGGGTGGGGGTCCTGGGGGGTGGCAGCTGCCCCTCAGCCTCTCCCCTCGGCTCTCCAGGGCGGTCGGAGCTACTCATGGCTGTCGGAGGAGAACCTGTTCTACGCCAACTGGCAGGACGGGGAGCCCCAGCAGGCTGCTGGCTGTGCCTACATGGATGTGGATGGGAGCTGGCGCACGGCTGGCTGTGACACCAAGCTGCAGGGCGGCATCTGCCAGCTCCAGTCGGGTGCGTGGCGGATGGCCCGGGGGGCTCCGTGGACCCCAGCAGTGGGTGTGACATTGGGTTGGAGATGGCGTCCCACTGGGGACCTTCTGGAGCTCAACCCATGGGCTTGAGTGCCCCAATAACCCCTGCCTCCTAAACATGTCCCCCCACCAGGTCCCCCCCGCATGCACAAGTGGAGCTACAGCGGCAGCTGCCCCAAGTCGCTGGAGGACTCATCCTGGATCCCCTTCAGGGACCACTGCTACACCTTCCACATGGAGATCACCCTAGGGCAGAAGGACGCAATGCGGAGGTGCCAGAAAGGTATGGAAGGGCTGTGGGAGGGGATGGGAAGAGAATGGAAGGGGGTGGGTCCCCATGTTACCTCTGGATACAACAGAATACCTTCAAATGGAGCCCCTGTTCCTGTTGCCATGGTCCAGCCCTGGTCAGCCATCATTTCTCCTCAGTGCTGCTTTGTGTTGGGTTCCCCATGTATCTCACAGTTCACGGCCATCAGCGGTTCCTCAGCTTTGTCTTCCCCATCGCTGCTGCTCCTGAGCTCCATCCCCAGCTCTGGGCTCACCCCTGACCCCTCTTTCTTCCACAGTTGGTGGCACAGTGTTGTCCATCCAGGACGAGATGGAAAACGTCTTCGTGTGGGAGCACCTCCAGGCATACGAGGGCCCATCCAAGGGTGCCTGGCTGGGCATGACATTCAACCCCAAAGGTACAGGGCACAAAAGGACCCTTCCTGGGAAGCACCATGAATTCTCAGTAGCTCTATAATGAGCAGAGGAGCCCTTGGTAGTGGCTGCAGCACGGGGGGCTTGGGCCATGATGTGACCATGAGGGCTGATGTCTCAGGCTGTGTTAGATGAGCCAAGTGTGTCCTCCCCGGCCTTGGTGGTCCTCCCCATCACCCCATCACACCTCCTCCTGCTTTCAGCACCAGGATAAAGGCAGGGCATTCCTGCTGGCATCCCCAGACCCAATTCTTTCACTTCCAGGAGGTACCTTGGTTTGGCATGACAACACAGCTGTGAACTACTCCAACTGGGGACAGCATGACACGGGGCCCAGCATGCTGAGCCAGAACAGCTGCTACTGGATCCAGAGCAGCAATGGAGTCTGGCGCTTGGGCTCCTGCACCAACGTCACCATGGGTGTCATCTGCAAGATCCCCCGAGGTAGGGACCTCATGTTTGAGAGAGTGGGGGTCTGGGCAAGATGCTGCAGGGCAGAGCTGTGTCCTGCTGGCAGGGTTGGCCATGTTTGGGGCAAATTGTGTTGTAGTGGCATCTGCGGGGTGGGGGGCAGGGAGCCGTGGTCGTGTGCTCATCTCTCTGTGTTGCCATTGCAGTGGAGGAGAGCAGCTTCTCCAGGGCAGGTGAGTGGCACTGTCAGCCCGGGCACAGCACCAGGAGCTGGAACCAGTCCTGCCAGGCTGAGCTGCAGCGCGGGTTGTGTGAATAACAGAAAAATGGGGGATTTGGGTGGGAAACCATAGAATCAGAACAGTTGGAAAGGACCTCTAAGATCCTCATCCAACCCCAACGCATTCCCAGCATGCCTGCTTTGTCCCCATATCTCCACAGTTCACCACCACCACAGTCAGTTACTTCCCCACCTCCCTGGGCAGCCTGTGCCAATGATCATCACTCTTCCAGAGGAGAAATTTTTCATAAGATCCAACCTGACCCTCCCCTTGTTCAGCTTAAGGTCAATCCATCCCCAGGCAATTCTCAGTCCTCCTCTGCGGAGGAGCACATCTGCGGGCCCTTTGCTGAACCCCCTGCCCTTCTAGAGGTGTCACATCTGATGGGATCCTATAGATCCAACCCGGGCAGCTGCCAGATGTGAACACCCATCAGGACCGACCCAGACAGGCTGTTCCAGAGCTCTGCCGTGGGCACGATGCTCCCAGCACACCCCAGCACTGCCCCATTCTATCCACCCACCCACCCACCCTCAAGGAGAGCACCCAACTGAAGTTCCTCCACGTCTAGACTTGGGCAAGGACTTGAGGAAACAGCATCAGTATTTCAGTGGACTTTCCGTTCCCCGCAGCTCTGCCGGAGAACACGACAGCCATCGCGGTGGTGGTGCTGTCGGCGCTGGCGCTGAGCGCCCTGGTGGGCATCGCCATCTTCCTCTACAAACGGCGGAGGAGCTCCGAGCGCGGAGCCTTCGAGAGCGCCCGCTACAGCCGCACCACCTCCAACCCCAGCGAAGCGGCTGAGAAGAACATCCTGGTGTCGGATATGGAGATGAATGAGCAGCAGGACTAACGGCAGGGGGAACGGGGAGGGGGGGGGAACGGGGATCGGCACGCAGGCGGTCCTCGGGGTGAGCGGGGCTGGGGTTGGGGTTGCTGCCGTACCCCCAGGCTTGCCTCTGGCTGCTGGGAGCTCTCCTGCAGCAGCTGTGGAGGCGGTTTCAGGGCTCAGAGGTTCAGAGGAAAGCTGCCTCCACTTGGAGAGCTTTCCCTGGCCGGGCTCCGAGACACCTTCCCCTGGGGAGAAAGCACATGTGGGCGGTCGGGGCCCTGCGGGGGCTCATCCCCCCCCAGACAACGAGTGTCTGAGAACACATCCTCCCGGGCAAGAGGTCTCCAAAGCCGATCTACCTCCCCTTCCCGCAGTCCACTCTCCGCCCTCCTCATCCTCACCTCCCCCAGCAGCAGATTTGTGGTCCCCCATAACCCTGATGTTCCCATGCCCGGCGCTGCAGCCCTTCTCCCCCTCGTGCTCCCCCCGGGCTGGCGGTGCCATCCCATCCCTCTCGCTGCCCCCCATCCCAGTGAGCACAGAGCTCCCCACACCACGAGCAGGTGAGAGAACTGGAAGCCCCGCGCATCCTTCCCATTGCTGCGGTGCCAGTTGAGGTCCCACTGGCCAACCGCGGAGTGTGCAGAGGAAGGAGCACAAAGCAAAGGGCTGCCTTGGTGCCACGTGCTCACCGTGTGGGGCAGGGATGGCATGGGGCAGCTTGGGCTTGTTGTAGCCCCGAGGATGAGCATTAGGGATGCAGGTTGGGGACCGATTCTGGATTTTTTTGGTGGTAATTTTGGAGGTTTGGGTTGTTTTTTTTTTCCCCCATGGATTTTTTTTTCCCCCCTAATGGAATTGATTGCTTTTTTTTTGCTTTTTTTTTTTTTCTTTTTCTTTTTTTTTTTTTTTTTTTTTTTTGCTATGCTGTATTGAGTGCGTGCTGAATATATACGTCTTTCACACAGCTGGCCGGGGTGTGTGTGTGGTTGCATTCCACGTGCCAGGCGTAGGTGAGGAGGAGGAGGAGGAAGGCACTGTGGGGCTGTGCCATGGGGCTGAGCTCCCATAAGAGCCCCTCAGGATGCTCGGACCCTGGGGGGGGGGGTTCCCTGCTGGGAATGGGACCCAAGAGAGCCCCCGCAGATCCAAAGGCAAGCGGCACAACCCCCACACAGAGACATTTTCCCATCCCTTCCAGGTGGGTGCTGTGAGGTCGGAGGGGCCCGCAGAGTGCTGTGCTCTCCGTTCTGACACCTGTGTGTGGATTTTAAACTGTTGATTTCACTTAAGCTGGACATTAAGTGTTTGAGGAACTGTTGGGGGGTTGGGGACGAAGGGATCACTTCATTTTGTGTTTACTTTTTGGCAATGATGTCCAAACACCTTGGTGACGTTTGTGGGCAGGAGGGGCCCCGGCTCTGCCCCGGCTCCATTCCTCAGTCTTGGCTTTTATTTCCTGAGGTCATTCCTGGTGTGGAGCTGTTGGTTTTGTTCCCAATGCGGTGCCAGATCTGGGAAAGCTGAGCACCAGTCCGTCCCCATCTCCATCCCTGTGCTGCTTGTGGCCGGGTGGGAGCAGGAGCAGCTGAGGGATCCTCTTCTATCTCCTGCCATGAGCAGAGCTCAGAAATCCCAAAGGGAGAAGTGCTGGGGCTGGGATGGGCGGAATGCAGCAGTGCTGAGCTCAGGGTTGGGCTCAACTCGGAGCTATGAGCGCTGCGTCAATGCCTGCATGCAGCCCTTCCTGGGCACGCTTCTTTAAAGACATTATTTCCATTTCTTTCTTTCCTTTTTTTTCCCCCTCCTTGATTAATCTTGTTCTGTTTCTTCCTTCTTTACCTTCGAGCAAAGAGATCTGTACAATATAGGGGAAATTTTGTATGGGAATAATTTTGCCAGCCGTCGGCAGCAATCAGGATTACAGGAAAAGCGCATATATGGTTACGTGGTATCTCCTATCACCAGTAGGATAATGTGAAGAATTGCTTAAAAGGACCCTGTCAATTATATATTATATATATATATATAATATATATATATAGTTTTGCAATTTTTTACTCTCTGTGGTTTGTAAGATCCTTTTAGAAGCTTGGAAATAAAATTTCCTCCCCCATCTTTTCTCTTCCTTTTTATTTTTTCTTTTTTTCTTTCATTCGGGGGAAAACCCAAACTTGGCGCTTGCGAAGAAGGCTCAGAATTCAGGGCGGAATGATCAGGAGAAGGAAAGAGCTCCGTGGCTGCGATGTGGGGAAGTTGGGGTCTGCATCTGCATGGGTTGCGAGCCCTGCAGGAGCCAACAGCACCTGGCAGTGCTTTGCATTTCAACCGGCTTGTGCCAAACCGGTGGCCACAAAAGCTTTGTTTCCTCACTCCCCGAATGCGGCCGTGAGTCTGACTCAGAAGTTACCAATTTTTGCTGGCTGGAGGAGGAATGCGATGCTATGAGTGCAGGGTCTGCTCAGTCATCCCTGCAGGCATCCAAGGCCAGGCTGGATGTGGCTCTGGGCAGCCTGGTCTGCTGGTTGGCGACCCTGCACAAAGCAGGGGGTTGGAACCAGGTGATTGTTTGTTCCTTTTCAACCCAGGCCATTCTGTGATTCTCTGTTCAGGGGCAACGGCAAAGCTGCGAGGTATTGCTGCGTGCTGCCATGCCTACAGTGTGCACAGCTCGTGTTCGGTGACTGCCCCCTGTTTGCTGCAGTGATGTGCAGTTTAGGAGGCCTGGTTTGGAGCTGGATGAGCTCAGCCATGCATGCAGATCAGCGTTCCAGTGCTGAGCAATACCATCACAGGGTTAGTGCAGCACAGGGGGTATTCAGTGCCTTAAAACTTGCAAAATTATACCCTCTCATCACACGCTGTAAAAAGAAATGTGACTTAGGAAGTAATGTGTTTTATGTGGAATTGAGAAGTTCAGAAATGTGTTAACCAGGCAAGAATTCAAGGGGTAACTCTGAATGTAACTCTGGCTGAAAAGAATTCCTCCTGCACTTTTGTAGCAATGAATCTGAGTTGTGCAGATCTCTGCTCAGCCAGGCCCTTTGCTGTGCAGCAAAGCTATCAGTCTCCTTATCTCCCCTTCTAAGGACCAGCAGTATTTCCCAGATGCTTTCTGGTGCAGTCAGCACAGGATTTTTTGCTTGTCAGCTTTGCAGTAGTTCAAGGCAGGAGTTGAGGAGCTGCCTGCATTCATTCTCCTCCTTGGAATAAAGGGAGGACCCTCCGTTCAGGTGGTGCTATCTGTTAAAGGACTGCTAAATACAAGAGCAGTGAGATTCATCTCCCTTGAGCTGATGGCGATGCTTCAGTGGTGGTCATGTGAAATAACAGGAAATAAAATTTGGGACCTTTTGGCTGCAAGGATCACATTGCTGTATAAGCTCTGATCGGAAGAAACCTTGGGAGCACAGCATGTCAGAGCTATCTGCAACTGCAAAGGCACAGCAAAGGAACCACAGGCATCTCCGTGGGTTGGGATTATGAAGATTAAAGGAGGGCAGCTAAAAACAGCACTTCCAGCCTGCTGCTCCCAGCAAGGCACAGCAGCAAATCAACAGAAATGCCACGTTGACATCTCTGCCGGTTACCTCCACCTATGGTCTTCTGGAGCAATTTGCAGTCAGTATTTGGGCTTTTAAAGTCATCGGTTGGGTGACAAGGAGGACTGAGTGGTGCTGACATTCGTGCTTTGGCTTTAATTAAAGGAGGACAGAGTATACAGGGTATGAAAAGCACAGACAGGGGTACGTGATGCAAAGCTTTGGTGGAACTCCAAAGGCACGGGGCTTCTCAGAAGCAGAATCTGCAGGAAAAAGAAGAAGGGTGTTTTAGGGTCTGTTTCTTCATCAGTAAGAAAAGTATTAACTAAGCATAGCAAAGTGAGATGACTTTGCTTTCTTTAAAACTTAGAAGCAGAGACCAACCTCTGCATGTCTGCCAATGAGCTGCACTGATGGCCCACTCTTCTGCAGCGCTCTCTGGGCTCTGTTTTGCTGTCCATCCGAAGAGAAAGTTTCCCCAACGTTCAGTGCAAATGCACTCTTTGATGCTGTCTTCAGGCTTGAATTGCTGTGGGGAAGTGGAGAGGCAGAAAACCTGGCCTCTCCTTGCATGTCAGTGTGAATGCTGTGCAAGTCAGTGCGGTGCTCAGCATCGTTTTCCCCCAGATGGCTGAAAAGGTGCTTTCTTTTTGCTTTGGATGCCACTGTCAGCTCTGCAGCATCAGATCTGATGGGAGGAGTAAAGCTCCGCAGCCACGCAGAGGGCAAAGCGTGCTGTGGGTTTGGGGTCCCAGTAGCACCAGTATGCCAGGCAGAGAGCGGCCCAAGAAGAAGAAATGACAAAACCTCAGCTGTAATGAACAGAGCAGTTCCTAGGTGTCACTGCAGCCCCAGCTGACAGAACTGGGAGAGCCCTTCGCTGGCACAAACCCCAGGGAAGTGGAAGCCAATTCAACGAGGAACTTAAAGCTGCTCCAACTGCGAGAGGTTTGCCATGAGAATATGGGCTGTGTTGTAAACACGGAGGTCTGGAGCCTTCCTCGTGGCTGAAATAACTCAATTGGCATTTAGTGCTGTTTCCAGGCGTTGCAACTCTTGAAACCCTGTTTATAGGATGTGTTTTCCTGTAACTGAAACGCTAGGATTCGGATAAAGTTCCCCCAGCAGCAGCGTAACGATTCCATTTCTCATTGTTCCCTCCTTGGCAAAGTGATCTGCAACGCAACAGCCACCCATCGACTGGGACTGAAAACGCGTGTTCTCCTTTTCCTGCTCAATGTCACTGAGAGTGACATTGGAACAGGACTTTGAAGGGCAGCGAAGCGGCTGGGGACAGCAATTCCACATGTGTGGGGAACATTACCATGCCAAGGTTAATCAGTGATTTGCCCGAGAGCCCTTTGTTACCACTTCATTTCTGCCTCTGAGGGGAGCACAACTCCTTCCGTTGGCTGAGGAACAAGAGGTCATCAGAGCTGTGCAGCCCATCTCCTCTCAGCCAATAACCACGGGCTCCACGACTTTTCCAAGAGCGACGTTTGCTTTGGTTGGATCCTCGTGACGCCGCCGGAGTCGGAACGAAGCAAAATATCTTTGGAATGGAAAACGGACAAAATGCTTTGCAATGGGGGGTGTGATGTAGAGGTCAACCCAAGGCTGTGGCTGAACAGCATGGAGGCAGCTGTTCTACAGTCCCAAACGGAACCCAAATTAATCACTGTGAGCACGGTGATTTCCCCATCTGAGCAGGTGACTGCGAGGAACTGTCAACAAGCAAATAAGCTCCAATAAGCTCATTAATTCCTTGAAGAAATAATGAGAAGATACTCAAAGGTAGATCTTGCTGTCAGCTTAGGAGTGCCATGTGATTGCAGAAGGGTTTGGTATTTAGCAGTGTGGCTGGCCAACCTGAAATCCAGCATAGAACATAAAACTAGATGGGAACAAAAGCCTTATTGAAGGGTGACTCTTTAACCGGGAAGACACCGACCTTCATCTTGGGTTCCAGAGCAGCTCGTAGAAGTCCATAAATCACTCATAAATGCAACTTAAAATCTCACTGAACCAAATCAGCAGGAGGAGTGCAAACGCACCACGTGGATGGCGAATCAGTCGTACTGCACCAGACTCTGAAAGCATTGGAGCCCGCTGAATGTGTTTGTGTGCCGTGGCTTTTTTTTCCTTTTGCTCTTTATAGGCAGCTCCAATTAAACATCTTGACACTTGATATCATGTAAATTGCCCTAATTTCCAGAAGCTGTGTCTCCTGATTTTTTTTCCCTCCCACTTTTTGATGTCTAATGTGTTTCTCTCATAACCGAGTCCCTCTTGCCAATACATGAGATGCTGCATATTTGATGAGAACAATTAAACAAGAGTTTTGTAAAAGTGCTTTAAGCCTCAAAGCTGACTTTCCTTCCCTCCTCCCCCCAACCCCAGATCAGTAAAGCTTTCCCATTTTAACACTGATTTCTCCAGAGACATCACTTAACAAAGCTAGAAACAGCAAAGAGAACGCTTGTTAAGAAAATGAAAGCATGGAAATGCTTAAAAACGGGATAAGGAAGGAAATAACAGAAGCACAGAGCTGGAGTGGATGGGTAACCCCATCTGGTCCCACCAATCATGGCAGATTTTGGAGGTACTCAAGGTAAGGGTTTGTCCAACAGCTTCTGGAGAACAGAGAGCCGTTCTGCTGATGTTGCTGTACAAAACCTCCCCTGCTCCAGTTTGTGCCCATCACCTCCAGTCGAGGCACTGAGCACCACTGGGCAGAGCGCTGCTCTGTGCTCCCGTCAGGAGAGTTTTGCCACCGACGAGGATGGGATTCGAACCCACGCGTGCAGAGCACAATGGATTAGCAGTCCATCGCCTTAACCACTCGGCCACCTCGTCTGCCAAATTTGGATGCTGAAGATGCAGTAAAGCTCCTCTTTATTGTCATAATCAGGATGATTTCTAATTAGACATGACTGCTTGCCATTAAGCTCTCCTCCATTGATCTGTGCTATATTGCATTTTTTAAGAGGCTGTCAGTGCACCAATCCCATCTGTTTATTTCAACGCCATTGATAGCATTAAGAAATCCTAAGGCTGCCACTCAGTTCTGTGATTTCCAATTCTTTGTTTGTTTAAAGCACGATTAAACCCACACCAAGAGCTTTGGATGGATTTAATCTCAATTTTGTGCTAATAATGCTCAGAGTCTCAGAGCTAACTCAAGACCAGGAGTTAATGCACTCTTCTGATTCACGCGGGGCTGAGAGCTTGGCCTCTGGATTCGGTATTTTTCATTTCCGTGTCCAACCCAACCTGAGGTTTTAAAAGAGAAGAGCTGACACCAGTCTCCATCGTCACTTCAGCTAAAGCCTCTTTGTCTCTCCACGAAGGGATGATTATGGGAAAGCCTCCGTCATCCTTTTGAATTTAAGAGTGGCACTGGGGAGGGAGCAGCTTTTCAAACCCAAAGGTCTCCCATAGCCCCCGGTGGATGCATCTCGCTGCCTGTTCCCCATCCCAACGGCGTCAGCATGGACCTGCGTGGGAAGGAGGGTTCAATGATGCGAGCAGCCCTACAGCAGAGGAGCGTGCATGGTCAACATTTGAAAAAATAGCATGGCATGCTTATGAATTTGTCCATCAGTGAAGCAGCACATCGTGCCCTGTGGGACCGCTCGTTTATTTCCCTGCCATCACCTATTAATGTCAGGTAGGCTGAGTCAGCCATTGGGAAGCACGCGCCCTTCAGAAGGGAAACAGCGTGATTCTGTACCAAAATATTTGAATGTCTGACTAATGAATGTTCTAACAGCTTCACCCAACTGCTCCCACGGGGCTCTGCTTTCATTCTCTATTCCCTCTGAAGTGTTTGTTTGCAAGTGGATTCTCTTTCAAGTGTGCCTGTTGCTGACAGGCCTCTGTAGGAGCGATTTAACACAGCTATCTGGAACCTCTGACCGCTCTATTATTTGGCACTAACGTTGTCCCTTCCATTCCTGACCATTTGGGGTAAGTGATGCTCATTGCAATTTTATTTTTGCATTTTGAAGTATTTACCCTGCTCGCAGTAAAATGTCCTGCATCAGATGAGCTTGGCTTCTATTATAGGAAAGGGAGTTGGACTAATTTAGAGCACATTTGACCATGTAATGCTGGGCCATTAACAGATAATTGAGGTTGCTTGGAAGCCAGCATCCTCGCAGCTGTAATTCTGTCCTGCTGCTCCATGCCACAGCCTCACATTCTGCACCAAGTTCTCTTGCTCCTTATGTGATTTGGTATCTCACACCTGAACTCAAACGTTCAGAAATTGGAATATTTGCCTCTGGGTTTTCCAGGGATTTTGGGGTCTCTCGTTGCTGCTTTGTGGCTGGAGGTTCAAAACACATCATAGAATCGTAGAACCACCAAGGTTGGAAAGGAGCTCTAAGCTCTTCCCTCCAACCATCGCCCAAAGATCTTTGGCCATGAAGGGAATGCTGTGGGAACGCCGAGTCCTGGGGCGCGGAGGCAGGCGGTTCATGCTCTGCATCTGGAAGTGCTTTCACTTTTTGTTCCCTCATCCAGATGGAGGATTTATCAGGAGAAATCTGAAGGCTTTTGTCCTTTGGTTTGGGGTTTTCTGCCTTGTTTTGTCTCGTCTTGTTTTTAATGCTCATAAGGAAGCCAGAAATTTTGGTTAATTGTAAAGTGGGCATGCCGTAAAACATCAAAAAAAAAAAGACCAAGAGTTATTCTTATCACTCTGTGTGATTTGAGAGTGGACATTTCAAAAGGGCAAGGCTAGAAAGGAATCCTGAGAACCCAGATCACAGCAAGTGGGTTCTCATTAAAATCCCACCCAATCTCCAGAAAGTCAGGGCTGAGAATCACTACAGATCACGACTGATGAGAGACTTCAGACAAGCCACAAGCAGCCCAGGATAGCTCAGGGGAACTTTTTATAGGCTGACTCCATGAGATCCATATTTCTCCATCGAAGTGATGTTCTGCAGACTTAAAAGCATCTCCAAATGTCATTGCAGAGAGCTTTATGTGGCACTGAGTGCATTCAGAGTTTCACATGGGGTTTGTCTGACAGTTAACTGGAGGTTCATCAGGAGCTTTGCAATTCATAGCAAGCACACCATGACAAGGGAAATGTGCTTTAATTTGGCACATCCATCATGCTGACCCAGTGCCTGGTAACAAATAGCAGCAGTGCTGTATTCTCTTTCTGCTCTGCCTGCTGAAATGATAGAATTAAGAGTGATCTCCCCAAGATGATGGCCGCAGTGTTTCCCTGCAGCCAGGACACTATTGCCTGAGTTTAGAGGCTTACTTGAAGGGGGCAGCTGCTACAATTAGGAAATCAATTCCTTTGCATCAGGATGCTGGAGAGGATTAGGTGTGATTACAGGCTGACCTGTAAGGAGGCACCTAATAGAAGTGGGTGGGTGTTTTTTAGAAAGAAAGCTCTGTTTGCAAGTAGTTTGTTGGCTGAAGAGCTTGAGGTCAAAGAAGGATGGTAAATTGTGCTGCAGCTCTCAGCAGAAAGCCACGAGGACGAAGCACAACTGCAAGGTAAGTGGGAGCACTGCTATTTTCACTGCTTTTCCTACCCTCTTTATGGTGGCTATGAAGTGGTTCAGTCCCATCAACTTTGCAAAGCAGTTTGTAGAGATCTTGCAGCCCAAGCTAGAGACCTGAATCTGCTAGCTCGTATTGTGCCTGTGTATAACCAAATAAGGCTGTGTTTTCACCCTAAGAGGCTTTTAATGAACCTGGTGAGTATAATGAACTACACAACGATGCCTCAACTCAGTGTGGTTTTAGGCTGTAGCAGTGATAAACTGTTTGCTGGCTGGGCAGGCTGGGTGGCTTCTTATCTCCATATTCCAGTGACCCCTCTTATCTTGTGTGAGTGAAAGGCAGATGTCCTGTCCTTATGTGCTAACAGGCACATGTGGGAAGCGCAGTGCAGATTGCCCTGCTGCAGCAGGAGGTTGGGAATGGATGGCCAAAGTGAAGGCAGCCCTGGGGATGGGCGTGCAGGTGACATTTAGCTATGGATGCACGTGTGGAGTCCTGTCACTGCTCAGCAGATATTGCATCATTTTGTGTCTGTGCTGGGATGGAGGCAACAACCAGAACGATTTATTTAATTCCTTGTGTGCATCTGAGAGGCCTTCAGGAAGGAGGGAGCTGCATAAATAGCACTCGGCTTAAACAAAAGCCTGTGGGTTGAGCATCTCGGATTACTGAATGTGATTCACCTGCTCGGTCTGGATTGTTCTCATAATTCATGTTTCATTTGCTAATTGTTAGTATTAGCAGTACTGACAGCTGTTGGCCTTTTGTGAGGGTTCAGTGTTGGTATTGAGGGGGATGCTGGCTCTTTGGGTCTCAGCCTGGAAGGTGCAGAGCTGCCAGCTTTAATTGGAGGAAATCCTGTTAGATAGGAAAAAAGAAAATAAATATGGAGGTTTGAATGCAGGTAACCAAAAGTCAGCGTTTAGGGTTTGAAGAACAGCACTGTGTGAGCACAGAATGGGCCCTGTGGGGTCTGGCAGAGAGATGGGGCTATTCCAGAAAATATGAACAAAGGTCAACAAAGCTCACTGGGGAGAAAGCAAACCTAACTGCTGCTCTGACCCAAGCAGCACTGAATGCCACACGACAATTAGAAGGGAGAAAGATGGTGCAATTAAAACTGCGGGCGTGTTATCCAGAGCTGTGGTGTGTGTGGTTTTGGGGAGGAGGTTTTGCTGCTTTCTTTTTTAATCCAGCTCAGCCATAATGGAGATAACCATCACTAGTCTGAACAACGAGGGGTGGATTTCCTGCATTCCTTGGGGGGGGGGGGAATATCTAAGGAGAACGGTGGCATTGCAGAGAGCCTGGTGCAGGACTAGACAGTACAACACCTCCTGAAACAGGGTGAACTACCTCAAAAAGCATTGATTCTCAGTAAAACACAGCTAGGCATCTTGGCCACCTGTAGGCATTGGAGATTCCACGCCATTTGTATCATCATCAACTGCAACGCAGCATCCTGGCAGCGTTCTGCTGAGGGCAATTGATTTTTGCCTCCCCAGATTTCCACTCCCAAGTTCTAATTGAGTATTTGTTCACCCCCAGGGCACAACACTTCTTTTGCTTCCTTCTTGACAACCAAGTGCTTTGTTTGCATTTTGCATCTGCCGTTAAAGCGCCGGCTGCTGGTGGTGGAAGGAATTATAGAGATTAATCATAAATTTCTCTGTGAATCCACGGTGCAATAGTGCTGGTGTGGGACAGCAGCCCTTGTTCCATGTCAGGGATGGCTGTTCTCCACTGTGAGCCACTGGGGAGCAGTGTGTGTGCTGCAGTGCATTGCAGGGAGGTGACAGAGAGGAGGGGAAGTGATAACTGTGTGTGTGCACATCCACAACTTCTTGCTGGATCTTTGTGCTGTAACATTACATGATTTACCACGCTTATAAATCCTTTTCAAAGTCTTCATTCACTGTTACATCTTTTCCCACCCTTTTCCCTTCAGTTCCTGTATTGGTCTTGGAGGTTTCAGGCCACAGTGTTCTCCTTTAGGCTTCCAGAGAGCAGCTGACAATCTCAGCCCAACACTTCCCATATATATTTTACAGCACAGATGCAAATTAATCATATACAAAACATTTTGTTGGTCAACACTTATGTTGAAGCATCCTGGGTAGTAATTTACTTAAAAAGGAAGGCTCGAAGGCATGCAGATGTGGGGAAATAGACTCCGTTCAGTGCAAATAATTTGAGAGGCACATTTGTACCCCATTGCACATCTCCTAGTGGATAGGAAGGACTCTGGCACGGTGAATTATGTAGATGGGTAGGAGCACAGACAAGGGCATCTAGCCACGTGTTTTAGAAGCTTCTGGCATCACTATGTAGGCACTGTAAATGATATTCTCAAAGTGCAGTGGTGCAGTATGATAGAATCCATCTCAAGAACGGAGTGCAACCTGCAGTTTAATTACTCTAAGTGCACAGGACTCTTGCAATTTATCCTTTTTTTCCCCCTCTCTCTTAAATGCACGAGGGGGAAAACGAGCTTTGCAGTTTCTCCTTGCACAGAACTTGCAGACACGGCAGGCCGGATGATCCAAGTAGATCTGCAAGCTTCAGCGCTGTGCGTGGCACACAAGGAGCCTGGTTTGCTGGCTGCTGGGAGCACTGGGGCTGTGCAGGCTGGGCGATGCTCCTGGCAGAGCTCGGAGGCGAGCTGAGGCATTTGTAAGGCTTCTGCAAAAGGCAGCTTCCATTGTGACTTGCTCAAAGGCTGTGTTACAACATCTTATTTACTTCCAGCTTGCATAGTGGGGTTCTGTCTGACTTGAGCTCCCTCGGGTTGTGGAAACTTGTCAATAACAATGAAGTAACAGAATTTGTGCATTAAAATTCAAGAAGGGTGTTTTGAAGTCGTACCAAGAAGGCGGTCGTTGGCTGCTGAGCGTGTTGATCTCTTTCCTCAGTGCTACAGCATTGCCTTCTAACAAAATCAATACATCTTGCACTTAACTCTTCAGAAAACGGCATTCGTGGCTACCATCAAACTAGGAACCTCTCTGGTTTGTACTCCTGTACTTCTGGCTTTAAAATTGCATGTTCATGTAAATACAAAAAGGCACAGAGGGGGTGGGGATTCCAGGGTCCAGTCCAATTCTTCTGTCACTTTGCTCACTATCTTTCTCACCTTACGTAATGTTGTGAAGCACAATGAAATCTCCAGTTGCTCTCTGTCAGTCTGTTCCTGTATTGTATCCACACAGCAAACAAGGATTTTTTTCCTTCGCCGCTCTTGATGACAGATTTCCTCTATGCAAAGCTTCTGGACATGGGGCAGTTGTGTGAATCACTCTGGGATTATACAAGCTGAAGATGAATTAAGCCTCTCTACGTTTCTTACAATCTGCATAAGCAGGCGTATCTCTTCCTTGCAGTGCAGCAGGTTTCTGTTAATGCTGACATTTCACTGCACACGGAAATACTGCAAGGCAGCAACAATGGGATGATGGGCTCTGATCTGGAGAGAGGCCATTTGTACCCTGTGACTTCTGGTGATGGCTGTAATATGCAGTCATGCTATGATTGTCCATATCAGTGATCAGGTTCTGCCTGCACCACTTGGATCTGCACAGCCCTCCATTGGCCCCTGTGAGGAGACCAAAAATTAAGCTTATAGCTTCAAACTGCATCACCTGCTGCTGCAAAACCAGCTCTGAATTTGCTTTTAGAACAGCAGTCTGTCGCTCCTATGGGTTACAGCTGCAGGAGCTGTGAGATGCAGTGCTGTGTGGTGCAGCCATGGGCACTGCACTGAGGTTTGTGTAAGGCCATCTCAGTCCCAGCAGAGCTGAGGAGCTGCCTGGAAGTGTTCACTTGCCATCTTCCCTCCTTGTTTAAGACAACAGCGATCATCATCTGAGTGCCGTACAACAAATGCATGTACTCTCCTCTTATGAAAAGTCTCCTTTTCAGTTCTCTTCTAAAGGATGAAGAAACGTTGAATATGAAAACCTGAATATGAAAACCTCTGTGCACACAGATGGCCTTAAAATCATAGAATCATGTTGTAGAATCACAGAATGGCCAGGGTTGGAAGGGACCTCAAGGATCATGAAGCTCCAACTCCCCTGTTGCAGGGCCACCAACCTCCACATTTCACACCAGCCCAGGCTGCCCAGGGCCCCATCCAACCCAGTCTTGAACACCTCCAGGGATGGACGGGGCATCCACAGCCTCTCTGGGCAGCTGTTCCAGCACCTCACCACTCTCACAGCAAAGAACTTCCCCCTGACATCCAACCTCCATCTGCCCTCCCTCAACTTCAAACCATTTCCCCTTCTCCTGCTGTTATCTCCCCTTTCACATCCCCTGATCATCTTTGTGGCTCCTCTGGACCCTCTCCAACAGCTCCCTGTCTTTCTTGTACTGGGGACTCCAGACCTGGACACAGTGCTGCAGATGGGGCCTCACGAAGGCAGAGTAGAGAGGGTGAATCACCTCCCTGTCCCTGCTGGCCACCCCTCTGCTGATGGAGCCCAGGATACCAAAACCAAACAGAAAACTCTGTGCACTTCAGTAGCCAGCAGCAAAACCTCTGTCTGCTGAGATGGCTGTCTTGACAAGTGTGCTTCTTAGGGCACTGCCTCTCTTGGTTCTTTCACTGGATAACGCCATCCCTTGCTGACCCCCAGACCCTCCAAAAACTCTGGGAGCAATCGCTCCTTGCACTCAGCCTGTGGCATTGAGGGCAAGCTTCAATTCTTCTGAGGACACGATTCAGGGAAGGTTTGGGAAATGTGACTCACTTCCCCAGGCTGGAAGCGAGCCAGGGGTGTAAATGCACAAGGCCTGGCAGGGAACCAAGGAGTCGGGATTTCATTGATGCATCATCTGCCTCTGAATCCTGAAGAAACAAAGCTGGCATAAACTATTATCTTCTTCCCACATATGGGATCAGCGTTTCGCACAACTCACCCTGGGTTAGGGTGTGTGTGTGTGTATCATAGACGTGCTTATATCCTTTCTGGAGGTTAATTTTCAGGTTATTATCTGATGGTGGCTTTTTTTCATGTTGTTAGTGCTCACTTGCACGAAGTGAGTTGAAAATTACACTGCTCGTTTGGGAGCTTTGGAAGCCAGAGTACATCTGAGTACTTAAGCATCACCACAGAATGCATTTTAAAAGGAGAAGAGACCAAGCTGTGTTGTGATTACCTGCAATCTTTCCATTAGGAGCCATCTGCATTGTGAATATGTGCACTGGCATTGCTCTAAGCTTGGCTTATAACATCTACTTGGGGTGAAAATGGCACAGCAGGAGCAGTGCTTGCAGGATGATATGGGTGCTGGCAGAACAGAGGGTGAAATCAAGGATGGCTCGTCCAGCAGTAACATCAGGGCTCTTTTCTTTGGCTGGAACCTGCCTTCCTGATGCATTCTGCCAATATTCATCTTCCCCTCCCCACCTGAATTCTTTTGACACTTCACACATCTCACCTCATTTTACAGATTCATCTCAAACATTTCTCATACAGGTTGGTCTCACATGTGCAGTTTATGATCTCTATAAAACTCAGTGTTCATCTGATATGGCTAATTGCTGTAGATTGGCTTGTAAAATCTTTCAGCACTTGGTGTCAAGATCAAGATCCTCTTTCAATCCAAACCAAGCGCAAGAAAACTGCTTTAGGTCCTGGTGATCTGCTCGCTGTGTACCAATGGCCTCATCAAGTATGTTAATTTCTACAGTTAATTCACTGAGAGTGTCTGTGCTAAAGAAAAACTCTACTGTGATGATCCAAGCTACGAGTTCAACTCACCCTTTTAGTACATTTGAAGACTTAAGTCTGCTATAACTCCATTAGTATAGCGGAATCTGGCAAATCACAGTACATCCAGTTGAGGTATCTTGTGGGTTCCTCTCCCTCCGCTACCATCCCTGGATGTGTTTACAAACCATCTGGATGTGGTGCTCAGGGACACGGTTTAGTGGAGGGCTGTTAGAGTTGGGGTGGTGTGGTTGGGTTGCAGTTGGACTGGATGATCTTGAAGGTCTTTTCCAACCTGAGCCATTCTGTGATTCCATGGTTATGCTGTTGCCATTCTTTTAGACGTTCTTGGTGAACCATCTTCAGGCTTCAGCAGTGGATCTGTAGGAGAACCTCCAGTAGCTCAGCAAGTACAGCGCTCATCTTCCTTGTCTGAGTGCTCACCAGTAGACTGTCAAGGCACAACAGAAGAAATAATAATAATAATAATTAAGAAAACTCTGTTTTTTGGTGAAGTCTCCCACTGAACAGTGGGCAATATCTTTGCGCTAATATTCTCAGATATTGCAAGGTTTTGCTAAGGACTCCTATCGTTTGGTGACCAACATCCAGACTTGATACATACCTTAAAGCTGATAAACATGAAAAAGAAATACCTTCCAGTCTCTAAATCCCCTTCCTGCTTTCAGTGTGTCTGAGTGCTGCCTATGGGGCACGTGAGCAGCTGTGCTTCTGCAGAATGCCCTCCCCTCTATCGGCTTCTAAACATTTGTCTTGATGTGCTCTCTAGGTTTGTGGTGGTGCAGGGGGAGTTCATTTCTTGCTTGGTTAACTGGAATGAGTTTTCCTTAAGTAGGAATTGTGCTGTTATAGAACAAAGCATTTTAGTGCTTCTCTATTTAGGGCCAATGGATGAAAACGTGAAGTATTTACTGATTACTGTCTAGATCTTTTTGTGTGGCATCTGATGAGCAGATTGGGCTCCTGGTTAATAAACAGAATTCTAAATGAGGAAAACGTTGAGGCTTCAGATCTACCAAAATAAAAATCCAATAATAACAATAATAAAACCACTTGTGAATCTGTCACTTTGCACGTGCAAACTTCAACCACATGGAGTTCTCTCTGTCCTTCATTTTGGCTGCCCACAAACACAGACACATCTCAGAACACCAAACTCTTCTAATTGACACCAGCAGCTGAATGTTTGTGTGTTTTTCTTTTTGTGTTTGGTTTTTTTTTTCCCCTCAGTTAATTGTGGTTTGCTTTGCCTAAGAAGATGACAGTGCAAATGTAGGTGAGGAAACTCAAGAGAAGGGACCTTCCTGTTGTTGGCGTAGTGGGAGCGATCTGAGTATCTGCAACCTTCCATGGCAAGAAAGGAAAACCCTCCAGATGCCCATTTTGTCCCCCAGCTCTGAATTCCCATGACTTTCAGAGACAAAAGTTCTGAGTTCTGAAGCTGCCGTGTCCCCAGGATAGGTGACAAACCCCAAAATACAGACGGTTGGGTTATTTCCAGCGGAGCCGAGAGCTGGAATGTTATTTTGATGGCTTCTCTGAGTCTAATTGCTGAAGCAGTTTCTTGAGAACGAGCGAGCAGCTTGTTGATTACAAGCAGCAATGGGGAAACCTATTGCTCCTCCGTTCTGCCTCTACTTGAATGTCTCTGCAGTCAAGGAAACGACGGTATTTAGATCACAAGTAGTAAATAGCAATTAAAAATAACTTTGACAAAGCTGTGCCTCTTGAAACTCGAGCTGCTGGGTACGGCTGGAGTGTATAAAGAAGCTGCAGTGAAAGGACTCAGTGCTGGTTATGTGGGCTCTGTCCCAAAGGCGAGCTTTATAAAGGAATGAAAGGGTGAGCGTCGTGGCTGTGCCGTGAGCCACTTCCAGAGCACGCCTGTGGATTGTGGTGGATGCTGTCACAATGAGGAATCTTTTTTTTTCTTTTTTTTTTTTCCTTCTATTTTTTCCTGCAACTCTGTAACAAAAAAGTCCCAAAAGTGTCCCTGGTGCCAGGAAGGTTTGGTTTAAGCTTCCGAGGTATTTATTAATGTTTAGAATAAAGCAACAGAATATGTGGCTTGTAGAAGTGCCCCATTGCAAACCCCATCTCGTCACTGAGCAGCATTCAGTGCCTTCACTAGAATGCAGCAGAAGTCACAGCTGCTGTGGATGATGAGGATGGAGATGCAGATGGGCTGGCTATGAACTTCAGCACGCTTCCAAGTGCGGAGGAAGCTTCAAGGAGGAAATGCAGCCCTTACTTTTCAAAACAAGCCAAACATTAAGCCAAATGGTGATTAAAAAAATAAAACAAATGCACATATATTTATTGCATATCCTCACCTTCCATGTTGCTTCAGCTTCTCTTGATGTGCCAGCAGCTGCTTCCATGCTGCTGTGGTGCTTATTGTGCTGCTTTTGTTTCCAAAACAAGGCACTGCAAGGAAAGTGAATAGCAAGCAGTCCCATAAAGCAGGAGCAGTGCAGGGAGTGGGAGAGAATCCTGCCTGAAACAAAGGTGAACTGGAAGGACCTGGAGGTGAAAGACCTGTAAGATCTTGGTGAGTACCCCCTGATTTTTGAGTTGCAGGATGGTGTTTACACTGAGTAACAAATGGTCACCAATAACATCCTTCAGAAGGCGGTGAAGAATCTGAACTTCCTGAAGTAGAAAGTAAGTCCTTACAGTATGTAAGGGACCAGATACTGCACCCACTGGATGCTGACCCGTCATCTGAACATGATGCTTGTGGAGAAACTGAGCTCCAGCCTGCTGAAGTGCCAGCTTTACCACAGACTGAGCTGGGGACTGAGCTGAGCTCCTCTCCTGAGATTGCTTCCTGTTATCAAGTGTGATTTCATTTGATTTGCTTGCACAGTTTCATAGAATGCTGAGATCTGAGTTCGGAACAACGACAAAAAACAAGCATCAAAGTCCATTTTACTCCTAGATAGAGTGTTTAGCACACTGGCTTAAAGATATCATCCTGGTATTGATGATATGGCACATCCAGTTATTGGTAATCCCAGCTGTAGCACACTTCTTGTTAGCTATCTGAATTCATTCCTGAGTTTTGCTGGAGTGTAGACAGATAAATCAATACTGCTTGTCTGGGAGCACAAGTGACAAAAGCGAATAAATACCACTCAATAATGCAAAGGCAGCAAAAAGCCAATTAATATGGGACATGTTCTGACCCACCCAGCCCTTGCTTCATTGACTACAAAGGTTCAGAAGAAAGTAGCTCTATATACGCAACAGGAGCTGCACCACCAGCTTGTCGTAGGGCTTGTTCTTATGTCGTGCAAAAGATGAGATTTTCAATTTGAGCATTTTTATCTCCTTTGCTTATTGCACACTGATGTTTTTAGCCAGTTTGTGCTGCCCTGCATTGAAGCTGAGCTGCTTTCTCGTTGTGTGCTCTGGGAGAGGCTGCTGTTTGCTCTCATCCTCAAGGGCGTCCTGCAACACATCTCTCTGTCTCTTAACACTGGTACACAAAGCCATATGTTATGATAACAAAAAAGAAGCACAGTTTTAGAGATTCCAATTATCATCTCACACGATGTGTGTCTGCTGTGCTTTGCAACTGAAACTTTGCAGGAGTTGGGTGGGAGTCGATGCTTTCACCAGAAATCCTTATGCAAAGATGTGAGCACAAAGCTCAGCTCTATGTACAGATTGTAAAATAAGGACGACGACCCTCTTAAGAACAATGAAACTGGGAAGCTGTGGCAACAGACACACAGGAAACTGAGCAATGCATGCAATGAATTGAAAACTAGCACGGGAATCGGTGTTGAGTGAAGATGAGGACCTGAATGGCCCCATCTGACATCACACAAAGAAAGGAATCCGCACCCGTGATAAACTTTTCGTGGCATTTTTGCCAAGTAATGCAGGCAGTGACATGAACACACCCACAGTGCTCTGACACCAGTCAAACCTGTCTGCAGCGCCTCGTGATGGAGCACTGGCTGCAGCAGGTGATACCTTCTTGTGTCTCTGTGGATCTGCCTCATGCAATGCAAACTTAAACTGGCAGGAAAGGCTGAAAACGTACAGGCAGAGAAAGCAAGCTGTCTTACGGCAGACTATATGCCCTCGCTGGTGTGGGGCCCATGGGATTCTTCCCTTTTCTGTTAAGTGTTTGCTTGCTTTCCATCCCAAGGAGGAATTTGGACAGCTTGTGCAGTTTGCTCATTTGTACAGCTGGTTTTTTAAATTTCCTGATGCTTCTTTATCATGTTTTCTCCTACTCCACGAGTGCACTTGAAGGTGCTTCTTCTCAATTGCAATGCAACTCGAAAAGTGCTTGTGCTCTCCACGTGGTTGCCATGGCACATCATACTGTGGCTATATCCTTCTATGTTCTGAGGCAAACTGATGTCATTGTGACACTGTGCAGGTTTTACTAAACTTAGGGGCAAGTTAGGAGCTCATTAAGACACGGTGCAGCAGACACTTCCCATTATGTTTGGTTTTTCTTGTGCTGCTCCTGGTTTACTGTATGCTAAGATATGTCCAAGATGATAAGCTTTTCAAGTCTACCTACCCAAGATAAGTAAACTGGGAGCCCAGCGTTGGCTTTGAGAAGCTGGAGTATTTCGTTCTCCAAAACCATATGTTCACTGTCTAGGTAGCAGTCTGAAGCAGATGAAAATGATCATTCCAAAGGCCTGACATCAAAGAACAAGAGATGGCTGTGCTGTTTTACACAACTGCCTCACTGCCCGTGGCCCCAGCAAAGCAGAGCTCCCTGAGCCTCAAACAAATATTGAATGGAAAGTGTAATCTGTAATCAGGGCCCTCAGACAGCAGATAAGAGGTCTGCAGTCAGTTTAGTGCTCTGCTCGAACTTATCCTACAGCTTCTTATGCCATTCATAGCTCCTCACTGAAACAGAAACCAATGAGCCCAAGGTGCTGTGAAGATAAATGCACTGAAATGGTGGGGGACAGCAAAACCCACACTGGGAAGGGTAGGTGAGCGTGTCAGATATCCTCAGCATGCGTGCAGGCACACGAGGCTGTCAGGGAGAAACAAAAGATGAAGATAATACACACTGGGAATGCAGTGGGGAACTGAGAGAACGCATCTTTGGTCTGAGGTGGTACAGAGAGAACAGCCAGGAAAGCCACTGGGGATGGGGAGAGCTGGAGGATAAACTGTCCTTTGAACTCCGTGTTGCTG
The DNA here is from genome assembly GCF_019238085.1 of Lagopus leucura. Classification (NCBI taxonomy): domain Eukaryota; kingdom Metazoa; phylum Chordata; class Aves; order Galliformes; family Phasianidae; genus Lagopus; species Lagopus leucura. The sequence continues at coordinate 430,324 of NW_024962305.1, read as the reverse complement.
ATAAATTAGAGGAAAGCTTGAGTTGTGTTCCCTGCAGACAAACAGCAAGTTGCATGCCTATAGATACGACACAGCAGTGCTGCTCTCTATTAGTTGATGTTTTTTTACCCAATCCTGCCTGGAGTAAAGCAGCCCTTCACCCCCAGACTGCACACTGATGTAAGCGAAGCTCTGAGCAGCCAGATTTTGTCCTTACATGGCTACAAGATCAGGGCAGTAGTTAATTCTGACTCTACCTTCTCCCCAAATACCAGAGGTCTGTTTTCTGCTCTAGATTGACTCAGAGACGTGAAACAGCAGTGATGTCAGTGGCATTACCTCAAGCCTACGAGTGCACACTTGAATGGGCTTAACCTTAATTTAAAAATATTTATCTCTGCAGAACTGTGTTGGTTTTGAACGAGGGAATGCCACTGCTGGGCAGCAAACTGGGGTTAGAAATGGACCCGTTCTGTTCCCCCCCACAAAACCTTGGAAGAGAAACAAAACCAACCAAAAACATAACACCGAAACTCACACCTGTGAGCTCTGAACAGTGCTCTTAGTCATAATCACACGTGTGGGGAACAGCATCAAAATCCTCTGTGTTTCTGCAATGATGCAGACCTGCAATGACGGTGGTTCCTGCAGAATTGCACAGGCCTGGGTTTTGTCTGCAGAGATACAGCTGTGTGGCCACCACCTCTACCCAAGCAGGCGAAGCCATTCCTCTGCTGTCGCGTTTGAGTGAGCAGTCTGTTCTGTAAATGTGCTTAAAAATGGAATATCACTTTAAAAAGCAGACTGCTGGCATCCACACCACTGACTCCAGCGAAACAATGCCCGGTGAGCTCATCCTGGCAAACTTGGCATGGTTTTCTCAGAATTTACTTGTATGCATTGTTGGGTTGGAACTTGTTGAACGCCTGCTGTTTAATTTACGGAGGCTTTATTTGCTGTTTTGATACAGTGAGTAACAATAGCAAGGAGTAACTTCGCTGTTTTTGATATTTTAAACCCAAATAACTCATTTAGAATGACCTTATCACAACCAAATCTGAAATTGCGTGAAATAGGGAGTCATTAGAAGCCCTATGACAAATGCAGAGCTCTGCCTACAATTAGGAGATGTGCTTCATCTCTGCCCTTTGGTTCCATGTTTCACAGTGACCTGAAAGGCACAGCTGCATCTTCTGTGATTCCTTATCATTTTCAGGTGCCCTGAATAATGCTGCTAAACCATTTCCTTCAGTTCTCAAAGAGGGAATTTATAGTTACAGCTTAATTCCACCTTAAACTTTCCACCGTGTGACAGTTTAAAAATGACCTAAAAATGTAAACTGAGCTCTACTTCCAAAGGTTCTGTCACTGAACTCATTTATCTGTATGAAGAACACAGGACATTCACTGCAGTAATACAGGAATGATGAAATCACACAGCATCCTTCCCACTGCTATTTCTGAGATGAGACAAGTGGTTCCCTTCCACGTCTCCAGCACTCACCTGAGGTGTCTTCACTTGGGTCAAACACAATTTTCTCCATGTTTTCAAAGCTCATGCTGTGTTTCAGTTTCTGCTTGACAGAACCACTGCCTGTAACAGGAAATTCTTGGTCTGGTGGTTGGTGACCCTGCAGGTAGCAGGGGGTTGAAACGAGGTGATCTTTGAGGTTCTTTTCAACCCAGGCCATTCTATGAAGCTATAAACCCAAGGGCTGGTGTGGTGCCAGAATTGTTGGTGACAGATCCATGGACTCTAGAAAACCAATTGCACGGATAGCAGGAAGGAACAGTGCACAGATTGGAAGCCTTTTTCTCCTGCTCTTCTTTGGTCTCTCCCCAGAGCTGTGTAACACAGAGTGAAGAGAAATACTTCCGTGTAACACAGAATATTCTTGAGATGTTCATTCATATTTTACTTAATCCCATTTTGGAGTAGGGGGATCTCCACTGTACAAATCAGGGCCTTCCCCACAAATCTTTATTTTGATTCTGTTTTACAGATAACTTCCACAAGCGTATCATTACACTGAGAATAAACCCAGAAGCTGTGACTCTGTCATCTTAGAAAAAGTAGAACCAAAACAGAGACAGACAGCAGTGAATGTGTCCAGTTACCAGACTGTGACCTTGCAAGTCTAATTTCAACTTATGACCTTTTGCATGTTGATATCATCAGGAGAGCCACAATGTGAGCCATTCAAACCATGCCATGCTCGCTCAGTTCTGAAGCATTTTGTGTTTCCTCTGCCACAAAACAATTCTGCCCTCTGTATTCTGGAGGACAGGCACAACCTTTGTCGAGACGATGCTGGGGTTTTGCACTGATATGCATCCATTTGCCAGTGGGATTTGGACTCGATGATCTCTAAAGGACCCTTCCAACCCCTCCAGTTCTGTGATTCACTCCCAAATTGATCCCAATCTTCAAAAATTCCTTGTGATGAGAGCAGAACACTTTTAATGACTTTTAATGCTAAGTTAATTACTCCGAAGGATGATGATGTGTCCACCTCACTGGTAACAGCTTTTTGAGGACTAAGCCCCTATCATGACAACTCTGCAGCTTCTCTTCATGTTTCACTTTTGCCTCTTGAGCTTTCAGTAGCAGGTTTTGCTCTTTAACAAAGAGAACAGCTTACCTTTATTTCGATGCGCGTGGCAGCTGATGGAGAGCTGTATGTGTTGGTACCAGGGTAGATCTTCAGTATGTCCTGCTTCCTTTGGAACATCCTAGCAAAGTTCAGATGTTCACAGGTGCTTTTTCTACTTGCATGGGGCTGGAAGTCCTCTGCCAAGCTATGGGTGCCATTTATTTCCAAGCTGTAGCTGTGGGTGCCATGTTCAAGCTGTGTGTGCCATTTATTTCCAACCTCTGGGTGTTATTTCCAAGCTCTGGGTGCTGTGTCCAAGCCCTGGATACCATTTCCAACCTCTGAGTACCATTTATTTCCAACCTCTGGGTGCCATTTGTTTCCAACCTCTGGGTGCCATTTCCAACCTTTGGATGCCATTTATTTCCAAGCTCTGGGTGCTATTTCCAAGCTTTGGATACCATTTTCAAGCTCTGGACAACACAGCTTCAAGTTTGAACAGAGAGGAACAGAGCAATTTGCAGAAGTGTGTGTGGTACAAATGAAGAGTAGGAATGAAAAAGTCCTGAAAGCTACATGTGCTGGGAGTGTAAGCATTAGCCAAAGACAAATGCTACATAACTAAGTTCTATCTCCGCAGATCACAAAATGATCCATGTTATTTTGCTTTAAAATGATTTAGGCTCTTTTCTCGGAGGCACTGTGATTTCCTTTCTTTTGACTCAGATGTTTGTATGTTTATTTAAGCCGAGACCATAGCGTGCATAATCTTCTAATCTCACAGTCCATTTTAATGTACTTAGTTCCACCATTTTAATTCCATTTGGCTTTGAATTTAGGATGAAAATGATAAAGCACCCTATTTCACGATGTGAAAACGAGCCACCAAGATAAACCTTTGGGTTAGGGAGAGATTTATTGTAGTTTCATCTCCCTGTTGGCACCAAACAGATCAGAGTAAAAACTAGAGGGAGCCATTGTTCACAAATATCTTTTTAGATCTCCATTATCCTCTATTCCGAAATTAGAAAGCTGTTCTTTCCACCTGATTAAGTGTCTCAAGTGTCCCTGGATCAGGGAGAAAGCCGTGGAAGCAAACGTGAGGATGAGTGAAAGACTAAATCCAGGTGTCCTGTGGTTTCTGTGTAAAAATGGATATATTTTGGCTTAACACTTTCACTTCTGAAGCAGAGCAAGTGCCTTGATAAATGCTATCCAATGGAACTGAAAAACATCAAAGTTTTGTTAAATAAATGATAGACTAGCAGGCAAATGCATTCATTTTGAGTGAGGCTACTGAATTGGCTCAATAACTACATAAAAAAAAAAAAAAAAAGCTCTTATTAAGCAAACTGAAATGTTTCTTCTGGAAATAACCATTAAGTAATGCACACAAACTGAATCCCCACCAAACAGTTTCGAAGTTGGATAACTAGAAATATCTGTAGGGTAAACTTCTTTCCCTTTAAAAGCTGCATGCATGTCAATGTATGGTCCTGTAATGCAATACCTGAAATATGCAGAAGCCAAATATATTTGTTGGCATGAATGTCCTCTGGCAGATGGAAATCAAACACCCACGTTTCAGGGCTGCCTGGTCAGCTCCTTGTCCATCATCAGCTCATTGTTGGACCACTGTCCTCCATTCTATTGTAATCATAAAACAACTGTGGATTTGCTCAGCTCACCACCCTTTCCTGTAAGGTACTGAGAAAACATCACTGTTTGCTGTATCAACACACAAGGGCCAGATCCAGCAATGCAACATCAGCCTCGCTGCCCCTGCTTGTTTCTCTGAAGCTGAGTTACACTGAATGCTTCCTCAGCTCTCACGCCATGGGACTCAATAAGACAGCACCTGTGGATATTTCCTCCCTTCTTGCTTGAGAATTTCTCTTCCTTGATGAAAAATAGGCTCTATAGAGACCAGTGACCTCTTCACAGCATTTGTTTTTTATTAAAATTGTAGAACTGTGATCTGTACGCATTAAATATCAATCGAATTTTCGCTGTGCAGACAGAACAAAGTTGCTGTGTCTCTCTTTCTCGCATGCCATGTGCACAGGGCTGAGAAAAAGATTTCCAGTCAAGCTGTAGGAATGGATGATTGGGTTTTAGCAAACAGTTTGCACTGTGAATGGTGTTTTCTTCAACGTGCTGTTGTGTGCTGAACGTGGGCAGATGGCTTCAGTCTGCCCTGCATCTGAATGAATGGCAGCAACACCATTTCAACTGGGAAGGGAATTTAAACCAAATCAGGAGATCTGTGGCAAGAAAACTTCTTGCTAAATAGTCGTCTCATTTCTGTGATACACAAAAACAAACCAACAAAACAAGTCCCATCAAGTGCACCTTGTGCCATTGAGAGGACAGGGTGCATCTGCAGCTGCATTTTGTTCAGGTCTTGGGCTTTTGGAACAGCTCTGCAGACTCCACTTGCTGTGGAGCAGACGGGGGGAGCACATACTAACATTCCTTTCAGATGAAGTTTAACTTGAAGACAGGCTCCAGCTGGTAATTAGCGTTCATCCACGTGACCAGCCATGCGATAGGCAGAAGTGGAACCTCCTAAAATGTGTATAATGGGGATGTCAGGTCTTTGGCTTCAACTCTTACTCTATAAATCTATCGAGCTGCATTACTGCATGATGAAGATGTTGGCCAGAGATGGCAGAGTGAACTTCCAGAAAGCTAGAGCCCATTACAAACCCTTTGCTGACCTCCACACCAACACTTGGATGCACTTTTTTGACTTGGCTTCTCTACTATGAGTATGTAGCACTGCAGCTTTTGGAGAGAGGGGAACAGAAAAAGTAAAATCGAAGCATTGCCATGTGTAATTCTCTCACTGGAAATACAATGGGGGAAAAGCCATAAATTATTGTTAGTCATTTTGTTCAGGCTGTACACTGATGATGGCAGCATAACAACCAAAACAGAAGTGAGGTCAGTAACTGAGCGCTGTATTCAAACCAGTATCAGAAATAAGCATCAAAACCTGGATGCAACTATTGCAAAAGTAATGTTACTTGGAAGAGGAAGCGTATGGGAGAGGCATGCATGTCCAGCCAAAACATTCACCCAGTTCTAATGGTTGCTGAGTTCAAGGAAGCTCACTTTGTAGAATGGGAAAGTCCGAGTGCAGCCAAGTTAAAGTAACATCCTCTGCATTTGCCAACAGTGTGCATGTTAGGGAATGGCTCTGACCTACATGTAATGACCTGATTTGAGAACAGACTCGATCCCATAAGAGAATGTTTACTCTGAGGACTTGATTTCGCACTGTAGAATTTTTCCATATCTCACACCCTTCAGCCCTCCCTGAGAACTGTGTCCACACTTAACCCTGCAACGCAGGAAGCATGGAGGCAACATCCCAGCTTCTTACTAATTAGTTTAGCATTTAGACCGCTCACTTGTGCTGTAGGAGAACTGGAATTCTGCTGCTGGGGGCTGGCAGAGCAGTTCATGGATCTGTGCTCAATACAGCCCCCAGTGAAGCAGGCTGGAATGGAGATTTCCTCCCTCTGTTTCTGGCTCATTGAAATGTCACCCTGAAACTCCATTATCCAGACATGTAGGCTGGGGGATATGTGATGTTTGTCACTCTTGAGAGGGTTTTATCTCAAATGAGAAATCAAACTGCCCTCAGTGCTTGAGATACAGCTGGGCATAGCCAGTTTTGTTTAACTTTTTGGGAGCTTGATTGGAGGATTTACAATTCCTTGGCTTTTTACTCTCTGGATTGCTAGCTGGTAAATCAATAAATAAAATAGTGGTTAAGCCAACAAATCAAAGAAAATCCCCAACTCCTTGAGTTAATACACTTCAACTGTTTTTCTAATGTCTAAAATGTAACGCACAACTTTTTGGGGTATTTTGGATTAAGATGAGTTCAGCAAAACCACCAAATAGTGTTTTGGAAAATAGATTAACCTCTGTGATGAGCCACGTCTGCTCTGAGAAATATCCTACTCTGATGAGAGACACAGCACCAAGTTTTCATGGTTAGTACATTTTAACTCTGAGAACCTCCTTATGGAGATGACAGCAAATGGAAAACAGGCTATGAATAGCAAGAAGCACAGATATCCAGATCTCAGCAGATTAAAGATATCCAGGAAATGGCGTGGCAGAGGGCTGTGTTTTTGCAGTGGCCTTAGGAAAGCAGGTATCTGGTGAGATGTGGTGATAAGACGTGGCGTGCTGCAGCTGATCCTTCTACAGGTGGACGCAGCAGGTGGGAGCTCTGGCTGAGGGAGGAGGGTTTTTCCTCATGGCAATTCACACTTGTCCCAGGTCATCGTGGATGAACGATCACGGAAGGTAGAGCGCTCCAAAGAGTTGGGTTTCCAGTGGCTGCGGATGACTGAACTTCACTAAAACCACACCAACAGTAGAATATCTGAGTTACCAGTGTGTTGCTCTAGGAATAATTTCAAGCCAGAACATAACCAAACTTCTTCTGAGGATCACAGAGTCACAGAACCACCACGGTTGGAAAAGACCTCCGAGATCATCCAGTCCAACTGTCTGCCTGTCACCAGCAGTCACTAAACCACATCCCTCAACACAACATCTGCACTTTCCTTGAACACCTCCAGGGTTGGTGACTCTTCCACCTCCCTGTGCAGCCCATTCCAGCACCTGACCACTCCTTCAGAGAACTATTTCCTAACATCCAACCCGAATCTCCCCTGGCACAACTTGAGGCCGTTCCCTCTCATCCCAATGAGACTCATCCCATCTTGAAGCTATCAAGAACTGCAGTTCAGGTCACGCAGCGCTGAACAACGATGGATAACAAAGATAATCTGGGGAGCTCTGCATCACTACTGCATCACCAAGACCCATCCCTTGGACTCATTGGTGCTAATCCAGCTGTTACACGAGTACTTCCATAGCATGTCTGGCATCACAGCTCCCTGCTTCATTCAGCATTCGGGGCTTTGGGTGAATGATGTTTCCTCACCATGTGGAAGCGCAGCTTTGTCATGTGCAAAAATCTGACTCTGAGGAAATGGAAGACGCAGTGTGTATAAGAACAGATAGAAAATAGACATTATTTTTCAATATTTTCTCCTAAATTAGTTCTCCTGTTTGTTGTTGTTTGGATTTTGGATTTTTAAGGCAGGTGCTGTGAAATGGAATCCTTCGTGTCGCTGGTTGTGTATGAGCACAATTTAGTTCCCTTTCTGAGCAGTGTGCTGGATGGCCATGGAGTGCCAGAACTGCCTGTAGCAAAGACAGGACTTTGGGTTTTCCCACTCTGTTTTTCTCTTGTGCAGAGTTTTTGTTCCTTTGTACCTTATTCTCTGTTCTGCTTCTGTAGTTTCAGACTTGCCTCAGGAACAAAACACATTATTTGTCTGCAACGAAAAGAGATTTTTCTATGCTGTGCACCTGGATGAGATGATCTCATGTCTGACTGTTCAGCACTCGTATTCCTTATGAGGTACATCACGTGATAAGAGTTAATCCACGGAGTGACTAAGCTCACCACTAATGGGAATAATTACCTGACCTGGTAATGCAATAACTTTGGTAAACATAAACAAAACGCTGCAATCATTTATTGGAACTCAGTGTTGTGTTCAAGAATGCTCACTGCTAACTCGAGAGATAAAAGTCTCTAAAATGGGGAAGCTGATGCTTCTCATGGAGTTTTCTATTCCCCTTTCCTCACTCAGTCTGAGCAATCGGGATGGCCATAGATATCAGCTTGGCCTGCTCAAGCCTCTTCATATGATTAAAGGAACCCACAGCCAATACCAACATCACAGCAGTCCCTATACTCCACAAGTGTTTGGCATAGTGAAATAGAGGGGTGACAGCAGCAGTGCCTTGCTGCCATGCACTGTGCTGTAAATAAAGCTATCAGAGTGGCTGGTGAAGCTGAACTGTTGCATACCAGAATCTAAAGCACCAACCTAGGAAAAACCAATTCCACAAGTTAAAAACCACGCTTTCCAGCAAAATTCACAGTTCAGCTTAGAAAACAGCCATAGTTTGTTCTTACAGACCTATGTTTGTGTGATGCATAGTCAGTCTGTGAGGCTGTAGGTCGTGGCCAGGGCTCAGGGCATTTCCCAGTGAAGGGAAACACTGAAATCAGATCCAAAGTGTCGAGGGGATGCTAATTCCTGCATCCTATGTTCACTCCTCTGGCAGAAGGGATGCAGTCAGAGCCAGGCTGCAAGCACCGCAGGTCAGATGCTGGTCCAGCTGACATGGAGTTGGTGCTAACAGGTAGACCTGCTCAAAAATGTCAGTAGTATCTTCACAGCCTTGCCCATAAATACAACAGTTTGCACCTGCCTGAGCAGGTAGGCTTCCTTGCCAAAGGAACGGCCTTAATTTACAGTCTGGAGACGGTCTGCACACAGAGCTGCTTCTAACAAAAGCTCCCACACCACTCAGTGTTCCCTCCTCCCCTTCAGGCTGTTAAATTATTGATGATCAGACAGCAGCTGCAAACAGATACACTCATTTCAGGACAGCCACGTCACATCCTAGCAGTCTTTCTGGACCTTTCCTTGTTGCTTTAGTCGTCCCATTTTAGTTCAGTTTAGAAGCCCATTGCGTTGTTCCAAGTCCATGCAGTGACTGTGCAAACAGCTTTGCAGAGCTCTGAATTTGCTTCCAGTGACTCCGTATCAAACCGGCCCGATCTGCTAATAAACAGATGATATAACTGGCATCTTCACACATTTCAGCTTGGCTCCAAAATGCGTTATGTGATCTCTCTGCCTGTTACATAATTACCAGTAATAAAAACCAGCATTTGGAATTTAGCTGAGAATTATTTTGATGATGCACGGCGCAGAAGAGGCTCCAGATGCTCTCCTGAACAGCTATCGTTGCTTAGTAAGCAATTAGGAGCAGTCACAGTCTTTTACTGTATTTAAACAGCAAGTGGGCTACTGGGGCCTAATCCGTGTAAAAGCTTGTAAGTGCTGCTGAAATTGAGCAGTATTCCAAGGCTGGAAGCAGAAAACCCACGTGTGCCAGTGTGGTAAGCAAATATAACTGTAAGTAATTAAGGGTACATTTGAAGTACATGTATTAGAGGATTAAAATATTAACCCCCCCATAAGATAAGGGCAGAACAAAGATGCTGTATTTTGCTATAAGATAATGAAATCAATGCTGCCTTGTTTAGAAATAACCTTTAACATGTGATGCAGGCACCTCTTGGCTCTCTCTATTGCTTTCTGTCTGCCTGAGACTCTCAATCCATCTTACATGGCATCTCCTGCAAATATCCAGCACTGCTGATGGGCTTCTGCTTGTTCCGTGCTTCGTATCTCACAGCTGGTAACCAAAAGCTGCACACAGAGCAAGGATGTGGGGCTTTTTTTTCTCTTAGAGGCGATTCTGCTGTTCAAACACGTCCTGCAACAGGTGGCAGTTAAGATTTGTTTGACTGCAAAAACTGTAGCTGCAAAATTGATGACTGGCTTAAATCAGCTCGGTCTGTTTCTCAGCAAGAAGCGAGTGGCATTGGGATCCAGCAGAGCACTGGCTTCATAGATGGGAAACTAGGAATGTGAACACAAGAAAATTCAGTAATTTTCAGATACTGTCAGAATCCAGCATAATACAGACCAGAGCAGTGCTCTTTTCAGAGCAATTTCTAGACCTTGTGATGGTTCATCAAGTCTTTAATAAAATAATGAATTGAAGCATGCTGGGATCAGAACACAGCCTTCAGCCTCAACACAGGGAGAACAGATCCATGCAGACCCATTGCTCGGGCTGCAGCTGTTTTCTGGCTTTATGGAATAAGCCTGTTTTCCTCTTCATTCCTTTCCACTGTTTCTCTTGTGATAAACACGTTCTGGTATTTGTCAGCCCGGACCGGACACAAAGATTGTTTTAATAACATACATTGTTATGCCAACATAAAGATTTGTGTTGTTTGGTTTAATCCTTGATTGTAGAAGGAACGTGTTCCGTGCCAGCGATCACTGACTGCCAAATCTTGTCTTAACATGAATGGGTGACACTACAAGGTGAGTGCAATGGGGGGTGACCCACTGCATGCACAGCAAAACCAGGAACCCACCACACCTCTTCTGTATGGTTGATTGAGCCATGCAGAAATACTTTTTGACTCTGTGGCTTCGTATAACGACTTCATACCTGCAGATCCCAAGGTGGGTTAACATGACTGGTTTAATTTGTGGGTATTGAAGTTGTCTTCAGTCACCAGGGAGGTGATTGTCCCTCTCTACTCGGCTCTTGTGAGGCCCCATCTGGAGTCCTGTGTCCAGGTGTGGAGCCCTCAGTACAAGAAAGACACTGAGATTTTGGAAAGGGTCCAGAGGAGGGCGACTAAGATGATCAGGGGGCTGGAGCACCTCCCCTATGAGGACAGGCTGAGGGAGTTGGGCTTGTTCAGCCTGGAGAAGAGAAGGCTGCGGGGTGACCTCATTGCAGCCTATCAATACCTGAAGGGAACCTACACCCAGGAGGGGAGTAAACTCTTCAAAAGGGCTGATAACAGCAGGACTAGGGGAAATGGATCCCAGTTGAAGGAGGGAAGATTTAGGTTGGATGTTAGGGGGAAGTTCTTTACTAGGAGAGTGGTTAGGCCCTGGAACGGGCTGCCCAGGGAGGCTGTGGATGCCCCGTCCTTGGACGTGTTTAAGGCCAGGTTGGACGGGGTCCTGGGCAACCTGATCTGAATGTGTATGTTTGGTGGCCCTGCCAGGCAGGGGGGTGGAACTACATGATCCTTGGGGTCCCTTCCAACCCGGGTGATTCTGTGATTCTGTGATTGTCCATACCAAAGCATGATCTTTCTCTTTGAAAAGTCTTGTCACCTCAGTGCTGCTCCGTGTATTTGGGATCCAACCCTGTCTTTGCTCTCTGCACGCCTGCAGATTCGGTTGCTTCTCACTGCATCGTGTGATGGGCTGAACATATCCTGAAGCTGCATCAATACTGTTCAGCTAACAAAGGAGAGCTAATGAGAGAAAGCACGAGCCAAGGAGCAGCATGCAGATTCCTGGCTGTCCAGCTGGCCTGTAAAAACAAATGTGTTCCACCAGAGGAGAGAACGCAAGCTGTATTCACAGAGAATCAGGAGCTGAATCACAAGTGCTAAGAGCAAAACTCATAGGCTCTGGAGCACATTGCAGGCTTTAAGAAAGTACCATGACAACGTTCCTCTGAAAGAACCCAAGATATCTGAGGGCATGTCAGAATCAAAGTTACTTAGATGTGAAATAGATGTTTGGAGAATGTATTTCAGAAATTCATATCACCAGCGATAAAAGGAATTGAGAAAGATGGTAAGTGTAAGTTGCTGTCATCCTGAACTACTTCTGCTGCCTTAATGACTTAGCATCTGTCAGAGAAGAAAGAGAAATGAGCAGCTGTGCAAGCCAGAGATAAAAAAGCCAGGATTTTGATATTTAAAATATTATAGACTTGCCAGTAACTAAAAAAAAAGATGTCAGAAAGGGATTGTTATGGTAAATAGTTACTGATGTTCAAAGGGAGAGCAAACGTGGTCTAAAAAACCCAAAACATCGATACTGGCTCGTTAAGGACATGCCTGCAGCTTCTTCCCTGTGAAAACCACAATGCAGCTCTACCACCACCTCTGCTATCACATACAGCGACCACGTGCAGCCTGACAGCAGCTCAAATGCCACCAAGTTGTGCTTTTAAAACTTGTCATAAAAAGGCACATGCGTACTTTCAGCGTTCTCAAGCAATGAAATGCAGTGTCAGCCACGTGAAAGCCCAGCGTAACACCAACATTACATCAGCCAAGCAGCAGCAAAGGAAATAGCTCTTTGTGCCTGGCATAAATGGATTGGTTGGTGGCAACCTCGGGAAATGCAAGCAGTGATGGAGTGAGATGTGAAGGATGACCTCATGCTTTACTTTTTGTAACACATGGGGAAGATAATATGGGCAGGATTGCGCTGATGCTGCTCATGCCGTGCATCTTCAGTAGCTGAGAAGAAAGAGTTGTGTTTTTAGCAGGATTAGTGCTGGTATATGTATAAATTAATGATGACTTGTTCGAGCTGGAAAGGGAAAGACCTGTTTTCACAAAATGAAAGTCATACTGGCTAATTGTAAAGATGTCATTTAGCCCCTGTGCTGAAAATCCCTAATTCTATTAGGAAAGCTCCAGGGAGACCTCGCTGTGGCCTTCCAGTGCTTGAAGGGAGTGCATAAACAGGAGGGGGAACGGCTGTTTATGAGGGTGGGTGGTGAGAGGACAAGGGGGAATGGTTTTAAAGTGAGACAGGGGAGGTTTAGGTTGGATATTAGGAGGAAGTTTTTGACACAGAAGGTGGTGAGGCACTGGCACAGGTTGCCCAAGGAGGCTGTGGATGCCCCATCCCTGCAGGCATCCAAGGCCAGGCTGGATGTGGCTCTGGGCAGCCTGGGCTGCTGGTTGGTGACCTGCACACAGCAGGGGGTTGGAACCAGATGAGCACTGTGCTCCTTTGCAACCCAGGCATTCTATGATTCTGTGACTTCTATGATTCTATTTCTGCAGCTCATTACCTTCCATATCTGAATGAGGAACATGTTCAGAGCGGTGCTCAGTGCAGACATTGATCCCCAATGGTGTTCCCACCTGTAAAACAGAAGTGAGATTTGTTTGCAAAGAGTAAAGCATGGGAAGGAGTGGAGAAGACAGGAAAACAGGACATGGAGGCTCAGTGGTTATTTAAGAAGAAAGGGAAGAGGCTCTGAAGACAGGAGCTGTGATTCTCTTTCAGGCATTGTTTACGTAAGCATTTTCAGTGACTTAATATGTTGAGAACTGTGACACACCAACACTTGAGAACATTTCCCATATCAGATAGCCTAAGCCAGCTGCTAAAGTCGTTCCCTGAGGGCCAAGCTCAGCCTTGTTGCATCACTGAGAGCCTCCTGCAGCCTGTGTGCTGGGATTGATGGCAGAACAGCATTTGGAAAGCACACACGCTTTCCATTTTTTCTCTTTTTAAGCTGATACTGAGGACTATCTGAAATTCAAGATGTGTCTGCATTCATGCCTCGTGCTCCAAAAACACTAAAGCATAACTTAATGATTTGAATTTATGGACCAACAAGGCTAGAATAAAGTGTTTTGTGGGAATATGATACTCTGTGTAATGCATTCTCTATAATACATTTCTTCCTCAAAACCAGAAGTTTGTGATGGTCACTAAATGGCTGAAAATGGGCACGAAGCAGTGTCCCCTTCTCGGAGCAGTGGTGAGATAAATGAGGACACTGTGTCTGCTTCTCAGCTCTTTGTCTACAGAAGGATGGGGAAATGCTAAGGCAGGTTCAAAGAGGGGCCACAGAAATGATCCAGCTCCTGGAAAACAAGCATTAATGATGTAAGGTTTAAGGAGCTTAACTTACTCAGCTTAATTGAAAAGAAGGTTAAGGGGTGACTTGATCGCTGTGTGTATCCACACACACCTTTAAAAAGCACCTGATAGGGAACAGCTTTGCAACAGTGCTGCCAAAAGCACAACAAGAGCTGCTGCAGTGCTGGCTGGAGGGTTTTGGAGCAAACCACGGTTACCTGATGGCGAGGATAACAGGGATGGGAAGGGTTATTGAGCACTGAGCTCGGCATCAGCTGGAAGAGTTGGGAGCAGTTATCGGCTTAAAGGCACTGTATTTCATCCAGCTTCTGGGCTGCACCAGGAGGGAGCTCTGGTGATCACAGAAGCATGAAGGTTAGAGAAGACCTCTCAGATCCCCTGCCCCACCACGGCTGTGACCCCAGTGCCACATCTCCATGTTCCCCATTGGGACTGCCCCTCTCCCTGTGCCAATATGGAGTCCTTCAGGCTGGAGAAAACCACCAAGGTCCCATCCAGCCATGTTCTTTCCGCTCTTGGGCCACATTAATGGGAGTTTGCTGTTCATCCCTGAGCTCACAGGGACAGAGGCATCACCCACACGATGACAGACACGCTTGTAACCCTCTGTGCCAACACAACTTCAACCTCAGGTTTCAGGGTGCTGTGGGTACACAGAATGTTTCAGGAACTCAAAACTTGAACAGTTCTGCCTTGATGTTTTTTTTCCTTGTAGACTCACAGAATGGCCACAGTTGGAAGGGACATCAAGGATCATGAATCTCCAACCCCCTGCCACACGCAGGGCCACCAACCTCCACATTTCATAGCAGCCCAGGCTGCCCAGGGCCCCATCCAACCTGGCCTTGAACACCTCCAGGGATGGACGGGGCATCACAGCCTCTCTGGCAGCTGTTCCAGCACCTCACTGCCCTCATAGCAAAGAACTTCCCCCTGACAACCAACCTCCATCTGCCCTCCCGCAACTTCAAACCATTTCCCCTTGTCCTGCTGTTATCTCCCCTTTCGAAGACTTGATTTCCCTCCTGTTTGCAGGCTCCCTTTAGGTACTGCAGGCTGCAATGAGGTCACCCCACAGCCTTCTTTTCTCCAGGCTGAACAAGCCCAGCTCCCTCAGCCTGTCTTTGTAGGGAGGTGCTCCAGTCCCCTGATCATCTTTGTGGCTCCTCTGGACCCTCTCCAACAGCTCTCTGTCTTTTTTCTGCTGGAGGCTCCAGACCTGGACACAGTGCTGCAGATGGGGCCTCACAAGAGCAGAGCAGGGATGGACAATCACCTCCCTGTCCCTGCTGGCCACCCCTCTGCTGATGGAGCCCAGGATCCCATTTGCTTTTCGAGCTGTAATCACACACTGCTGGCTCACGTTCAGTTTTTCATCCATCAGGACCCCCAGGTCCTTCTCCATAGGGCTGCTCTCAAGGACCGCTCCTTACAGTCTGCTTGGATGCCTGGGATTCCTCCGGCCCAAATGCAAAACTGCACTTTGCCGTGTTGAACCTCATCAGGTTCACCGGGCCCACGCTGCTTCCCTCCTCCTTACGTGCGAGAGCACCTGAGGCCGCCCCGGGGGGGGGGGGGGGGGGGAAGCAAGAGGAGGAGGGGGAGGAGAAGAAGAAGAAGGAGGAGGAGGAGGCGGCGATCCGAGTGGCAGCGCCGGGGAGGAGCTACCTGAGGAGGCCATTTGTCGGGGAGGAACGCGGCCGTGGGGGTGAGTGAATGGGGGTGAATGAATGAGGGCTGGGGGGAAGGGGGACGCGGCGGGGCGCTGAGGGGCGGGGCGCGGTGCTGAGGAGATGGTGGAGCTCCGTGCAGCGAGAGGAAGAGCCCCGGGGGGCTCCTCACACAGCTGCCCGGCCCTGCAGGGGGCGGTGAGCCCCTCCTGGAGGCGGCAGAGCGAACCTCGGGGCTCCCGCTGCCTCCCGTGCCGCCTTCCCGGGTGAGGCTTCGTGCTGGCATCGCGTGTTGGGTTACTGAGCCGTTTCCTCGGGTAAATCCTGTGGGTTAAGCGCCAGGTCCCAGCTCTGCCTTCCTCTCTGTCTCGTCCATCTCCAGAGCAGTGCAGATGTTCGTGCAGCAGCGGCTCTGCCGGCAGCGCTGCAGCCGCGCGTTGAGATGCGTTGTGTTGCTGCACAGAAAGGAGCTCTGTCGGTATTTCCGATAGAATCACGGAATATCCCGAGTTAGAAGAGACCCACAAGGATCATGAAGTCCCCACGCCATTCCCTCTGGTCCTGTTGCTGTCACAAGAGAGCAGAGCTTTCTAGTGCTGCTTTAGTGCTGACCATGCTCCAGCTGCTGTTGTAGCACCAGTAGAGAGTGGTGAGGTGCTGGAACAGCTGCCCAGAGAGGCTGTGGATGCCCCGTCCATCCCTGGAGGTGTTCAAGGCCAGGTTGGATGGGGCCCTGGGCAGCCTGGGCTGGTGTGAAATGGGGAGGTTGGTGGCCCTGCGTGTGGCAGGGGGTTGGAGCTTCAGATCCTTGAGGTCCCTTCCAACCCTGGCCATTCTGTGAGTCTACAAGGAAAAAAAAATCAAGGCAGAACTGTTCAAGTTTCGAGTTCCTGAAACATCTGTTTAAATCAGCCCCTAAACAGCAAGGTTAGAACCTGGATGGAAAATCCTCTCCAGATCTGATGCTTAGTGGGTGCACCTCTGCCAACCAGCATTGTAGTTAGTTACCACAGGTGCTGCCTCTCCTCTGCAACCCTTACTACCTGTACCTTTCTACATAGACCACAATACCTGCCCATTGCTTCTGGCCAGAGGCAGAGAAGAAGGCTCAAACCAAGACAGAAGCTGCGTATGTCCTCCTATGTGGGACAAGGAGCTGTCAGAAGGAGGAAACTCAGGAGAGAATTTAGGAGGAGGCAGCTGAGGTTTGATAGGTTTTTGCTTCCTAGTGAGTCGTGCAGTGTGACACTGCTCTGTCACTCTCACATCCGAGCATTTCTCTCCTCCTGGTGATGGGGACAAAAAAAGCAAGAGGACAAAACGGATGTGAATACAGAAGAGTTTACACTCAGCCTCGACTCTGCCCTCAGCTCACCCTTGCTGTTCTTAATATTGTCAGGTTTCCAGGCCTCAGTGGTCTCCTGTAATTTGGGATTTCCTTGTTTGTTGAGGTTTGTGAGGCTTGTTCTAATGACTTTCGAGCTGTTCGTGCGATCTCCTGTTGCAAACAGGAAGAAAAAAATTAGAAAGTTGGAAACGGTTAATTAGAAAGACAGGGAACATTGCGTGAGAGCGTCAGGTTTGAGAGGAACGTGGATGTCTGTCAGTGCAGTCATGGCTGTTTCTCTCACTGTGATCCTTATTTTGGTGCACGTGGATTCCTAAAGTGTATGGAAGTAAAGCAGTCGTTGCCCAGAAGAAGCTAAAGACACAGCTTGGGGAGAATCTCCACCAGCTATTGGAATGCAGCCTAAATGGGAGGCGTAACCTTGCTTGGCAGTTCTGCAGATGCCATGTGACGTGAGGTAATATGCTTAAGTCCCCAAATACTGTTGTAAATCTGGCCCATAATCTATAGTGCATGGGCAGCAGGGATCTGGGAGCAACATCTGCTCAGGGTGCACATATGAATAATGTCTCAATATCTTATGGCACTGACAAAGGGCTCTGCACTTCTTTTCCCACTGAAATCAGGCTGGCTTTAGGAATAATCGAAGCGATGGCAGACTCAGATCCATCACTATAGAAATGGCCTTTTAATGTTTATTCGCTTTGTTTAATTGAATCTTCAGATATTTTGCTTTCTTCCCTGTTGGCCTCACCTTCCCCTTGCTGTCTGTATGGCTTCAGGAGTGATTTCTCTCTGCTGACTTTCTTGCTAATGCAGCAGTTGTGCTGGGCAGATGACAAAGACTGAGAGCTAACAGATGAAAGCCAACTGGTGTTACCCACGTGATTGAAAGCTGCGTTTTCCTTATATAAACAGCATGCCTGAGGTTGCTGTTCCAGCTTGCTTTATCCCACCCATGAATGTCTGGATTTACATGTCACCCTGTGTTCTGCATTATAACTTTTTCTTTCTTTTTGTGCGTGTGATTCATTAGAGTTTAGCATCAGGGAGAGACTCTCGGGTGTAGAACACACACAAATCAGAGATAAAAATGCCTGTCTTGCAGTGCATGTAATCAGGAATATGCCCTGGGAGGGAACCTTTGCTTCCCTAAGATGCCTTTAGAATTCTTGTGTGGCGACGTATTTCCAGCGTGCCCCTGAGCAAGGGGTATCAAATGATTCTCAAGGGCTGCGTTTCTTTTGTGCAGGTTATTTTGGGAATGAAAAGTGCAAAATCTGGCTGAGGGCTGTGGAAACGGGAAGGTCTCAGCCCGATGGATCCCTGTGGGTTGACATGCATGGAACGTGTCCTGTTGGGACGGCGGCTGTGAGACCCACAGCCTTGTTGGCAAACAGCAGCACCTCTCAAACAGCTGCAGCTTCTGCTTGTAAAGTGTCAGCAAAGCAGGCTGACTTCTCCCAGAATAGCAGCAAACCTCACCTGGCTCACCAAAGGCTTCCATTCCAATTCGGATCGGTTCTGAAGTCCTCAGTTTTGTCTTTCCTAAATTTACGCTGCGCCCACAACAGGAGCCTGAGCAAAATTGTGAGCAGTGCTGTTGGGAAAGACAGAACATCACACTTTTTGCAGATCTCACCACTGCCCGGGTGGGGAGAGGGGGGGGAATCTTTTCAGAGTGAGACCTCCACGTACGGATATGGTTTCTCATTCCCTTTTTGTTCCCACCCTCTGGGAATTGATTTTCTTCTTAGGATTGAGGATCGGGGCTCGTTTGCTGTGTTCTAAAGATGGATCCTCTTGCATGAAATCTGAAATGCAAATACAGATGAGCATAGAGTGAATTCAGAAACGATGAGGATGGATGCAAAACTGAGCAGCAGCACTTTGTCGTAGGGTGTTTTACAATCAGATTCTGCTAGCTGAGGCAAAAACTACTTATTGGGACTTCCATTGCACTGCACTTAGGATTCAGAAAAGAGGAAAGCAAAGAACCAGTGGGTTGATTTTAAAACCTAAGTAATGATGATAATACAAGGCGCAGTGTTTAGAATTAAAGGAAATGCGTTTATAATATGCACATGTCAGTGTACGTAGAGCTGGAGGAGCTCCAGTGTTCTTGGGCTCCTAGATATGAGCTGGTAATTGCCTCCGGTCTGCAACTATTTTTGCCAGGCAAAGCACATAATTTGGTGCTGTTCTGTTGTAAGCTATGTTTTACTTCAGAAACCACAACAATCCTTTGTCCTCCGAGGAATGTGGGGCTGCATTTGTCCCCTTTTGATGGGGTTTTCTGCTTTAGCCTTTGTGCTTGGGTTTGCTATGCAGGTTAATGTCTGCTTTGTAAAGATGGGTCGGTCCCAAGCACCCCACAGCCCGTATTTGTGCAAACCCTGCAGCAGATGAGGAATCCAGCACAGACCTTCAGTCTGCCCTCTGGTTAAAGAAAGAATATCTCTGGTCAGCCCTCTGCAAGCAGCTATTATAACTGGGAAAGTGGAAAGCAGGGCTGTGTCTGCTGCTTGCAGCCTCACTTGCCCTCACAGGGGTCATCTCTGAAGCAGTGTTTCTTCAAAGGCCGTGAGGAGAATCATTGACACAGAGAGATGCTGCTGCGGGAGTCAGGACTTTATAGCCTGGTGGATGTGGCAGGAGCGTGCTAGCGGCGTTGGTGGTGCAAGGCCAAAGTGAACCTTCTCTTTTTCCCAAGGCCTCGTGTTACAGATTGCACGTTCCTGATGCAGGTTTGAGTGGGTTTGTTACCCCGTTCTGATGGCTGCATGGCACTGTGCTGCTAACTGTGTCATTTCTGTTACTGCATCTGTTGTCCACTGGGCCAGCAAGCAGCCTTTAAGATGAAAGTTTAATCAATCCGAGTGTTTTGAGAGTGAGCAAGTGAAGGCTTCATTCTTCTGCAGAACTGCAGCCTTCTGCTTTGCAATCCCTGGCAGAGATAGAATGTTCTGTCAGAAAATGTCTCTGGTGAGGAATAGCAGGCAAGGAATATTTTCTGTGGGATGGCATGAGCAACCTTGTGCTTCAAAGCTTGTTTATTAATTGCTTGTTAATGGGCAGCTTTTGGCAGAACTTCTTTTTGGTACAGCCTCAGGAATTTTAATGGTGCATCAGTCAGCGCGTGGAGAAAATATACTCTCAAAGCAATGAATAGGATGTTCAGGGTTTGTGTCCTTTGGTGACGTGGCTGAATCGGTCACGTTCTGGTTCTGGTCAATTACCAGCTCTGCAGTAACTTCGTTAACAGGAGGGATGTGCACTGTGTTCTCCAGCTCCAAGCAATACGTTCATTTGCATCCCCACGCTCACCATCAGGGTTTTCAGAAGTGCCAAACCCCAGCAGGTATCAGGAGTATTGAGGAGTGTTTTACACATCATGTTTAAAGGACTCTCAAAGGGATTCCCACTGTGTTTTCTGGCTGACTGAATGCTTTGTATGCAATGTTTTCATGAGCAGAGGGGCCTTTACAGTCACTGGTCTCGTAGATGTACCAGTATGTGTTTCCATATGTGTAAATGTGCACAAGTTGCTCGTTGGTGGGTGGGGGGAAGTCTGGTTTTACTCTGGTCGTGAGAAAATGGGCGCTGCTGAGCTGACTGAACCCCTTGGTTTTCATTCTTCTGCTTCCCCTTCTTTTGATAATCAGTGGCTGAGCTCTCCCAGAAATAGGATGCATTCCCCTACGTTCCCAGAGATACCTTTGTGTAACAACATACCTGAAAGCAACCAAAGGTGATGGATAAACAGTGCAGTGGTAAAACTGAAGTGAGAGCACAGGCTGCCAGTTTGATGCAAGGAGCCCTGCACACACAGAGGGTTTTCTGTACCCCATTCTTTGTGTCTTTTGTTTCCTGGTCACCTTCCTTGAGAGCTGGAAGGGAATTCTGAATTGCTGCTCCTTGAACGAGCTTTAACATCTACCTGATGAACTGAATGCTGTTTTGGCAACCTGGTGAATGAAGGTGAAAGCGTGCAGCAGATTCTCCCTTCCCCTGATATGGCACATTCCCCTTCTGGCTTGCTGAGCATCATTCCTATCAAAATGTCAGGAGCAACTCCCTCTGTGGAACAGAGGAGGAGGAGGAAGAGGAGGAGGCCTGCTTCTTGGCTTCCTCTACCTCCTCTAGCTTTGCACCTCGTTGCTTCTGTTCTTAAGAAGTAGATGCAGTAGCAGTAATTCCATGGGAAACACGTTGTAACATAGGAATTGGCACATTTTCCTAGGGGAGAGGAATGGCTCTGTACAGTATATACATATATTTCCCAAATTAGATGGTAAATATTTTGGTGGAAACTTAACACAAGCTTGAAGGCATCCTTTTTTGGGGAGGGATGATCTCAGTCACCTCACAGCTGTCTGTGCAAAGCAGCGTCCCTGCTGCTGGTATGAGAGGATTCAGTGGCAAAAGGTGGGAGGTGTTGCTCCTGACCGGCGGGTGCTGCAGCCACAGTCCTCCTGCTGCCTGCCCTCTGAGCTCCGCTTTCATTTCTTCCTTCTCCTGCTAAAAACTGCCCATCCTTTTGTTTTCCCTCCAGTACAGCACGTGGTTTCAGTGCTTGGAATCAGTGGGCAGAAGTATTGTGGAGCCTTTAGGACTGCTGTGCACATAACACCAGGCGACACGAGCGAGGGACTGGAGAGTTAAACAGCTTAACACATCCTGCTGTTCACCCCTTAAGTACACACACTGTTGTGTAAACATGAGCATTGTACACAGAGCTGCTCTGCAGCTGTACCGTGTCTTTGCCCTTCTGGAGGCACTGCTGTTGCTAGATTGGGTTTTCTTCATTCTCCATGCTTAGCACAGAAGCAAGCTGCTGGAGGATCGTGGTGTAACAAAGGTGTTGTCCAGAGCAGAGATGCCAGGTTAGCACCTTCAGGCAGCAGGACCAGGGACTTTGTCTGCAATGGGGTCATTGCTGGAATGAGCAGCACTTTGGGCATGGTCATCAGTTGTCTCCCACTCGTTCTGGGGGAGGGACGCCATCAGGCTGGTGAGTGTTCCAAGTGAGTCATGTTTGTGCACATCGGGCTTCCATTAATCAGGTCTATCTGAGCAGCACACAGGCTTTTATTTAGAACATGGAAACACAGCCGGTCGCAGAATAACTTGTTGCACTGTATCTGCTAAGGATCTCCTCCTCAGTGCAGGTTCAGTGTTGAGAAATGGCTTTAAGTAGTGAAGAATATGATGGCCAAGGCTAAATTGTATCTCGAACCAAATGACGACACTTCCTTAGGAAAGCTACACAGAAAGGAGACAAAACCACAGGGAAAACACAAATGTGGGACACAAGTCCTGTATGATGCGTACATTAAAGATCTGTGCTACTGCTTTTGTTCTCAGGTACCACTTCAAGGCACAGCTTTAAACTCTAGAGTCGCTACTGGGTCTGTCTGTAGTTCAGAATTGAAAGCAGAGCATCCACCATTCATGCCAGGGTCCACTCCATCTGGGCATGTCCTGTGGAGTCTATTTTGTGTTGCTTTACCATCAGATTTTTGATCCTCTGCAGCTTCCTTGAGGTGCCACTGAGTGCTCTGTCCCTGTGTGCCATCAGACCTCCTTCAGCCTCCCAAGTTCCCATTCCTCCCCATACCCACACACACGCTGGTGCTGTCTGTGAACATCTTCCTTTGTTCTGAGCTTTCCCTGTGCTTGGAGTAGTAGAGTTCATGCTGTTTTCTAGCGATGATTCTTAAAAATGAATGTATTTCTAGCCACTTTCCTACTCAGAATGCCATATATCCTCCTGAGTACGTTTTGTATGGATTTGTGTGCTCCTTTGGGTTTGTCAGACTGCACCGTTTTGGGTCTGACTCTTATTTGTGCAGCTCATTTTTATCTGCTGCGCGCTGCTCTGCTCGTCTGAAGCTGTATATAAATAATGGAACGTCCAGGCCTTGCTGGCACAAGTCAGCAGAGAGCTGCATTTCCTGAGGCGCTGCTTCAGAGCCCTGCTTGGTTTTTGAGTCCGCTGTGCAGGTATTTTACAAACAGCTTCATGTGGGCCTCAGTGCTGAGCCTCATCTGTCTGCCATCTGACGTAAGCACACGCAGACCTGCGTTGAACCGGTGTGTGCACAATGCAAACAAAGGTTAGACCGATTTCCTTTCCACTGCCATCTCTTCCTGAAATGCAGAGATAGGATAATGGAGAAGCCTGCCTGCAGCACGGGAGCGGTGTTACTGTCCTGGAAGCATGCTGGGCTGCTGCCAACAGGCAAGTCGTGTGAACGAGCTCTCAAAGAAATATCATCTTCCTGTGGCTGGGGCCTTAACTTTGGGATGTAAAGCGAAAAATGGTTAAAAAATGGGCGCTGATTTAGGAACCCTTCTGCCGTACAAATGGAATCTTAACACGCAGTCAGTGGCAGCAGCCCTCCTGGGACTGCATCGAGTTGTTTTTGCCTTGTACATTCTTCTGAAGGGTTCTATATGAGCAAAGCAAGTGCCTGATTGGTTTAAAGGGAATCTCTTCAATTCTGGCCTCCATCTCAACAACTTACACGTGCGAATTTTCCCACTTCAAGAATCAAACCAGATATATCATGGGCGGGATGAAATTAATTTTATGACATGCAATTGCAGAGGTCGGAAAGGACCTCCAGAGACCATTGAGTCCAATCCCCCTAAAGCAGGCTCCCTGCAGCAGGCTGCACACGTCAGCATCCAGACAGGTCTGGAGTATCTCCAGAGAAGGAGACCCCACCACCTCCCTGGGCAGCCCATCTCTGTGCTCTGTCACCCTCACCGTGAAGAAGTTCTTGATGCAGAACTTCCTATGCTCCAGTTTGTGGCCATTTCCCCTTGCCCTGTCCCCACAGACAGCTGAAAAGAGGTTGGCCAAGTGCCTTTGTTTCCCACACTTCAGGTGTTGATAAGCATTTATCAGATCCGCTCTCAGTCTTCTTTTCTTAAGGCTGAACAGATCCAGGTCACTCAGTGCTCAACAAAACACTCATTGAGCTCCTTATTGGGCGGCGTGCAGTAATGAGAAGTGGTTCTGGTATTGTGTGCAGGTTCAGCTCTGACACATGCAGCCTGATGTTGGCACTGGGGAGCACAGCAGGCTCGCTGTCTGACGCTTTGCCCAGCACTGTGGGTCAGAGTAACTGCTGAGGCAACAGGTTGGTTTGCTGCATCTGAGGTCAGGGCTGTAGTGCACTGCTGATGCCTTGCATGTGGAATTCAGGTAGGAGCTGAGCTTTGCAGGCACCCAGTCCCGTGAGGATGTGCAGAGCTGAAGACAGACATCTCTGGCATTGCTTTGTGCTAAAGAAGCAGCGTTTGCAATTGGGAGTTGCAGCAGTGTTTCGGGTGCAGGATGCATTGTGTGCATGCATGCTCATGGCGGCAGAGAAGCGTCTGCTGCTGCTGGTCAGACAGTGCCATGTTTGTGTGCCCACATCTGCTTTGTCCAGCAGGTACCACATGTGGATGCACTTGTTTGTTTGATGCCTCCAGCAGATTTGTAGCTTGCTTTAAGCTTGCTTTATTCCCACGTAAACAAAAGCAGCTGGCAGCTGGGTGGGATTCACAGGCCTGTGGATGTCAGGCCTGAATCAACCCACAGGATCCGTGTTCTGAGGCAGTTCTCCTCCCAGTGGGCTGATGGCAGGAGCTGTGCAGAGGTTTCTGCTTCTGGAACAGGATTTGTTTTCGTTATGTGGTGGCATGATGTTGCAGTGCAATTAGAGGAGCTATTCCTGATCCTGCCTTTGCTATCGTTTCCAGATCCCTGCTCGGTAATCTGCTTGGTGTCCTCCGAAAAGATGTGAGTGGTGATGATGAAAACTGTGCATTTTCAGCTAAGTGCAGAACAAAACCGCTTTGTCTGCTTTGGGGCAATTCTCATTCATTTCTGTTCAGAACGGTTCCAAGTACACAAGGTGACCTTCTGAAGAGCTGTGCTGAGGCCATCGAACTCAAGTCATGTTGAGTCACCAGAGAAATTAATTTGTGTGCCCAGACATCATTACCAGTCCTGCTGATTGCTTTGGAGTCACTGGAGGACGTTTATAGATTGTCTATGAAGTTGGTGATTTTCCTTAAAAAAGAGTGATGTGTATTTATTTTAGGAATAAAGTGGACATTATCTCCTGCAAGATACAGCTAGGGAACGGTTAAGCCTTTTAATATCCCTAGGTGGGAATTAGGGAACAAGAATGGATGCTTTGTAAGGAATTACTGGTTATTATTACAGACTTCTGAGAAACAGACGTGAAATTAACAGTTGTGTGTCATTTCATTACTGCTTTGGCAGTCTGCTTTCCTTTTCTTTAAGGGTAAGATGGTTGCTAGGGCTTTGTAGTGAATAACCTTTTTGTGTTCAGCTCAAGGGAGAGGATAATTATTGTGTAATTTTGGTTTGTGAGGCCGTTTTAGACATTTTGAGGAAGAAAAGAGCTTCGCTTCTGCTGCTCCCCTCCTCGCCAGTTGCCCACCATTGGCATGTTGCTCCAGCAGAAAGGGAACTCTGTGTGTCCTCACCGTGTGCTCTTGGTGTTTGCACGAGGTTGGGGGATGAATGTGGCATTGTTGCTGTGGGCTGCTGCTGCCTGGCTGTGGGAAGCGTGGTCCAGTCCTGGTGTGTGTCTGCCTCAGCAGCATCACTGCCATGCAGAGGTGGTGGGCAGAGCTGCTGGAAGTGCATGTTGGGTTACAGCTGGCATCCTGCAAGCCCACGTAACCCGCTGGCTTCAGGGGCAAATTTTCTTCTAGGAACCAACAGCTTTCCTTTCCCTCGTGGCCCGAGAGAACTTGCTCCTCAGCCAGGCTGATCATTAGGACTTGACAGCTCTTCAGCCCTCCATGCCAGACGGCGCAGTACAGCGGTGCTCCGCGGGGTGACACAAGGTGGGACCTGCTGGGTTCAGTTGGCTGTCGTGAACATGGGCACATGGGCATCTGAGCCTTGCCTGTTCCCTCAGCAGTTATGGTGGGCCCAGCTGGGTGTCCCAAGCATGGCCATCTCATCCGAGCTGCATCCCCTCTCTGTCAGCAGCACAGAATGGCACACAGCTGCGCCTTGCCCTGCATGCTGCAGGTCCCCATGTGGCTCCCAGGACTCTGGGCTCCTTCTGCAGTCACTGAGGTTGGGCAGGCCTCACGTTTCCCTGCAGCTGCACTGTGAGGCTGCACAGTGCTGCTGTCCCATGGCCTCACTGCAGCTTGTGTCTGCACAGCACCCTCCTCCCTCTGTGCGTCAGTGCATTGCAGGAATGCATGTATGCATCTACTGTATGTTGTACTTCATTGCTGGATGAATGTTCGCAATTCAGCACGGCAGCTGTTATCTTTTCTTCCTTGCAAATTGCTTTGCTGCACATGCAAAGTCTGAAATGAACACAAACAACAAAAGTTAGCCTCACTGGGAGCTATATAGAATCGCAGACTCCATGTGTTTTTGGGGTGGAAAATATTTAAAATGAGAGGAAACATATTCTTGCTTAAGGTGTGCCTCTAACTCGGGATCCATCACTTCTGCATGTTGCCGTGGCAACGCTGCAATAGCAAGGGAGTTCCTTTTATGGCTGATTTCCGAGCAGGGAGCAGGCAGGCTGGGTTACTAAGCAACCCCATCCTATGCTCCGGTAGCTAGGAGAGGCAGCCGGTGCTTTGTAATAGTGCCCGTGGTTCTGGTCATATGTTCCTTCCATCCACTTCTGTCTTTTTGGTGTGAAAATAATTGCTGTGGAGTATGCTTACTGTTCCTGCCTTTGTGGGGCTGTTTTTCCCTCCACTCTGCTTTCTCTCACTTGAATGTTCAGTGCAGGGACATTCAGAGGAAGGAGAAGACAAAGGTTCTTTTATCTAAAAAAAATAATAAATCAGAGTGCTCTATTCAACACGTGATGCTGAAAAGTAATTAAAGTGATGCCATCTGCCCAGTGTAAAAGGAGACACGTCCTCGGCCTCCCAGGTTTACAACTGATCAGTCATCAGTTGGAGCCCCATGGGGTGCAGGTGCTGGATCTGCTGGAGAATTCTTCCAATCTCTGCTCTGACACAGGTTCCTTACAAGGTTTGATCTTCCCTGTCCATCCGAACGCTGCTGATAATGAGCTGCCTGGTGGAGGAGGACGTGGGTTCATAAAGCTTAGGAGATCATTAAGAGCTGTATGGTGAAATGGAAACGTAAAGTTGGGCTGTGTTTGTATTTGAATCTCATCCTACCTGTACTTCCTTGTCAGGTCCCCCCCGCTGACCTCAAACATGGTATGAGGACATCATCTGCACAGCCAAGAAGGGGTGCATTTTTCAGTCTTCCCACTCAAAGGAAGGGAGATTTGGATTTGGAAGGGATGCCTTCAAACACACACCCCCTCCCACACACGCTGGCAGAACGAGGCCCAAGTTTCAAGTTAGCTCTGAGAATTTTGTGTGGTCACAGCTCTGCTGGGGTCAGAGCCACAGCCCGACAGTAGGGATCCCCTGGGAGCCCACATGTGTGCAGTGCAGCGCCCTGCCTGGAGCTGTGTGCGGCTGAGCTGAGCGCACTGTGAGCACACTGAGCTGCCAGTTTTGAATAATGCAAATTTACCTCTTTCTTATGGATCTTCCCAGCTAGGCGGCTGGAGGGGAGGAGCAAGTACAGTGTGTTATCCTTGGAGCTGCAGTCTGCTGGCACCTTGCGTTGGGTTGGCTCCAAACACCACTGGGAAGTTCATTGCCTGCTGCTTACAGCCTCCTTCCCTATGGGAATAATGCATTCCTAAGGTGTTTGCCTGCAACCAGGGAGTGCGCAGGATAGTGAACACCCCAAGGGGACGTGCGTCAGCATCTTGTTGGGTCATTGAGCACGTGATGTTCCAGTCAAGTAGTTAATGACCGGTGTGGTGGCAGCTCTTTCCATCCTCTAAATGAGGAAATACATGGTGAGGACTGGTAGGTTGTATTTGGTGCTGCAGAGAGCTTGTAACCCCTTGTCTCTGGTGGCTTTCTGCAACGTGTTTCAGAAGGCAGCGCGGAGAAGCGCACAGAGCTGCAATTGGACTTTGGGATGTTGTTGATCTGTGGGACGCTGGGTTTGGCATTGTGTTCATCCCTCCTGCTCTGCTGGCTCTGCCACTGTCACTGCTTTTAATTGCGGTAGAAGGAGAAATGCAAACCGAGCCTAACGCGTCTGTTGGAATGTTTAAAGGCCCCTCCTAAGCTTGGCTGTAGTGTTTGCACGTCCCAAACCTTGGGGTTAATTGGCATGTATGCTTCTAGAAACAGATACAAATATTTTTGGTTGCACAGTTTTTATTGGTTTGGGATCTTTTTATTTTTTAAGAGAATATATTAGAATTCATCTGGACACAGCAAGGCAGGTTCCCCAGTGATTTAATTTAGCGTTGCTCCAGTGCCTTGAAATGCGTAGCTTCAACTTGCTGTACCAACCGTAAATGTGGCCCTTCGTATCTTGTACCAGTGTTCTTGTAAACAGCACTCACACCAGCCCACAGTGACATTTAGCATTACTCAGCCCTTGTAGAAATGACAAACGTTGGATCCACGCTGAGTTGGCTGTGACTAGTCACATATGTCAGTGATAACAGAAGATGGCACCTAAAGGTGTCCCGTGTGCTTCGCTTCCCATGTTCTGTCCTGCAAATGTAAATCCCCACTGGAGTGTTCCTTGTCAGGGGAGGTAATTTCACAACCTGTTTGGCGATAGGTGAGAGGTGATCCTGGTTATTTTGAGAGGATAGATGTTATTCCCTCGGAACAAGCTGACCATACCCATTGAGACGGAGCGTGGGTATGCAGCCTTGGCTGGAGCAGAGTGGGGCTGAGCCTGCTTGTTCTGTGTGATTTCAGTCCTCTGTTGCCAGCAGGAATGGTTCTTCTTAATCTTTTGTAGTAAATGTCAGGTAAGGGAGTGACAGTTCCGAAGGTAACCATTTTCCATTTATCTGCAGTCCATAATACATGAGCAGATACTCACTGCCTGTGAATGACCACTGCTGTCAATCCAGCTTCAAATCAAATCAAAATAAAATGCTTTTCTGTGCTTCTGGAGGGATTCTGCCTGTATAATTTATCTGTAGACAATAAAGCATGGAGTGGCAGGGAATTAACGTCTGCATTCAATTTATTAGTTAGATGTTAAATATTTGATCGCAGTGAGGCTGGAGATGCGTTAGGCTGTGATACGGTGCTGTGAAACGGCTGCAGTGTCTGAAATTGATCAGATGGAAAAACGTCCTTATGTTTGTGGGAAACCGATAACCGCACGAAGTGGCAAAGATTATTGTGTATTACTTACAGTCTAGGAAAGGGATATGAGGCTCCAGATAAGAGGGAGAAGACAAAGATTAGTTTAATCCCTTCGGTAAACATCCGCCATAGCTGGGCGAGGCAGCAGCACAGAGCGAAGCTTATAGTGCTTATTTATTTCCTTTCTTGCACGTGAAGAAATAAAGCTGAATTAAGGTGTGAGAAGGCGCTGTGTACAGCAGGCTGCTCCTCTCCTTGCTGGGCTGCTGCTGCTCTGAGGACACAGGACAGGGAGGCCCTGCCATCCCCCACCGTATTCCCATCAAATAGCAGCAGCCACGTCTTGAGATGTTCACCAAGCAGCTTTAAAATACAAATTGATTTTAAAATATTACTTTGCTGGTGTCACACGTTTGCCAAGAGGTGAGCGCTGTTGGAATTCTGCCCTAATTTGCTATGTAAATTAGGCTGTTAGGTTGACTCAATCTGCTTGTAAGTTAGTGTGCTAGGCAGTGCGGGTTACAGGGGGTACAAACCGTCCCAGTGAGACTTGTGCATCTGAATGAATGACATTTGTGTTCCCTGCTCTCTTTATTGGGTGGTTGTGCCCCGCGTGTCACTGCAGTGCATCCCAGGTTCTGTGGGAATCTCCTCAGGGCACAGCGTTGACTTAATGAGTCTCGAGCAAGAGAAACACAGCGGCGGAGGCCGAGGCACACAGGGAGCGAGTGGCTGGGGAATCTTTCTCCGCGTCCATCTGAAATGAAAGAAAAGCTTATTTTTCTAATAGGAAAAAAATGCTTGTCAAAGTTTTTGGTCTTCATGTGTAGAGATAAGTAACGAAAAGAGCAGAACCGGGCCAAATACTCATCCGCTGTTTTGTCAGAGGATTGCTTTTCCTCTCAGACGTAAGGCAGCACTGTGGTTGCTCCTTGCGGGGTGCAGGACCAGGGGACAGCAGAAAGCTTTCTGACTCGGTGGTGTGAGGAGGCTGCTTCCTCCGCAGTTATTCACAGCTTGTTTTGGAGAAAAGTGCACGGGCTGCCCACCGAGTTTCCATTTCTGTTGCAGGGCCGTGTTATTGCTGCGTAATCCGCCGTACAATCACACGGGTTCTTCGCTTAAGCTTTGATAAAGGGAAAAGAAGCGCGGTTAGCTACGCCTACGCTGTTATGTCTTTTGCCATAGCATAGATCTTTAAGATAATGCAGAGATACAATCTGTGTATCTGTACATTAAGGTGTTCTCCAACCCCACTGCTCACCTGAGACCGCATTTCTGGAAGGCTGTGAAGATCCCGCGGGGTAAAGTCTTCTCTTTTCTGTTCTGGAGATGTGGCTGTTGGTCTCCAAGAGCTCCAGAAGTCTTCTTTGGAGCAGCAACCTGAGATTTTGAACCCACTTTTAGATAGCCTAAAAACAGCCTCAAGGTCGTGCTGTCACTGTTTAGAATGATGCAGTGAGCACATAACACCTGGTAAGCACTGCAAGTGTCACTGCCAAAACTGAAAGTTCTTCTCGTTTGGAAGGTGTTCCAGAGCTTGACACACATTTGTACTGCCTTCCAAATGGAAGAGTCTGGGAAACAGTAGTGGAGCACGGGTACGTCAGGAGGGAAGGCTCACTGTGCAACGTGAGAGTGCTTGGATCGTGTTGGAAACGACCTTTCTCCGTGTCCATCTGAAATGAAAGAAAAGCTTATTTTTCTAATAGAAAAAAAAAAAATACTTTTGTCAAAGTTTTTGGGCTTCTTCCATTCTTCTAGTGGTGCTGAAGCATGAAGGAGAGAAAAATTGCTTCTCTGTTTCCCCAAAAGAGCAAATGAAAAGCTTGTAGGAAATGACATTAGAATGGTCAAAAAATGCATGAGAGTTGCAAAGCCAAGGATTTAAGCCATAGGAAAAGAGGGAACTGAGGCTCCCGCTTTGTTTCATTCCTCACTTCTGCCTGAGCTGTCCTCGCTGGGGGCCCCGTTTTCTTTGCTGCACAGATGTTTACACCAAGGTAATGCCTAGAACATGTACAGCACTGCTGTACTCCTTACAGGAACTGTAAGCAGCCAGCAGGGCTGGCTAATTGCACAGAGCTGAGGGAACAATGTGCTGGGCTCGTGCTTTCCAGCTGTTATCTTTTCATTGTGTTTCACTTGTTTGCCTGCAGTTGTGTGTTTGCACTGTGCTGTCACAAGGCCCAGCAGCAGAGCTGCGATGTTGGCAGTGGAGCTGCAGCAGACGTGGCTCAATTATTGGTGTAAGGAACCTTTTGGCTTTTTTTGTCGTGAGTACTTAGCAAGAATAGCATCCAGAGGGCGGGTTGGAAGCAGGGAGAAGGGGAGGACCTTCACTGCACGTGGATAAAATTGTTCACTGCAAGGCCAAAATTACTTTAGATTGGCAGCTCTGACCCTTAGCAGCTGTCCCCAAAGCTCAGCGGTGCTCATCTGCTCAGCTTTGTGCTCCAGATACTTTTGCTTGCGGTCCTCTTTCTGCCGATGAAGTTAATGTATGGCTCATGGTCATGCAAAGCCAGTTTGAAGTATTTCCCAGAAGGTTTTGCATTTGTTTTCTGAATAGAGAGGAAAACAAAAGGGATTGCTGCTAAAATTATGCTCTGTGTTGTAAACAGCTGTGGAGTGCTTTTAGAGCTCTGGCTGCTGTTGGTGGCCAGCCCCAGCTTCTGAGCTCTTATCTGCTCCGCCTTCACCTCCGGGTGACACTGAAGCGAGCTGAAGAAACCACAGGAGGTGGCAGCAGGGACAGCATGCACAGGCTGTGCTGGTAGGAGTGTTTGCTGAACAAGTGGCTGATTTCATGGCATCCACTGCAGAGCGGTTTTATCAATGCTGATTAATACTCCAGTGCTGTAAATGAGGGGAATTAGGGACTGTAGCGCCGGTGTTTGTCAGGTGATGGACTTCTCCTGTGTTGGAAGGGAATGCAGAAGGCTCTGTGTTGATGCAGAACAATTAGAACGTGGCTTGCATGGCTGGGAGGAAGGGATGAGGAGTGGGCTGCACTCTTTTGCCTTATTCTGTGGCAAAGGCAGAACCCACGCTGGCCTTAGTGCCTGTTCTCAGCCCGTATCATCTCTGCCCCTCCTCCAGGACAATTACCACAAGGGTTTTATGGGCAGCTGTAAATGTATGTTTGAGAAGTTTAGAGAGACATCCCTAATTGTGTGCAATTTGCCCGGAGAGGAAAAAAAATGTCTTATTTTATTTAGATGTTATGAAGCTTATTTAGAGGATGGTCATTAGAGTAGCCGTACCTGCTGTACTGGAGGTGTTCTGAAAGCTAATGACCTAAGGAACTAGAGCATGTACACTACTGGGTATGCAGGGCAGGTAGCACTGACAGGCACCAAGCACAGGAGCCAACGGCGAAACAGATGGATGGTTCTCCAGTGACTCTGGAATTTATGGTGTGAAACGGCCTTTGAAAGCAAGGGAGCTCTACTATCTGTTGGAACAGCACTGGGGTCTCAGCTTTGGCTTTGGAGGCTGACAGGGACCACGGGCATACATGGTGTGAGCTCTGGGAAGGCAGGCATGCTGTGCACAGGGCAGCTTCTCCCTATGATGCAAACCCCAGAGCAGGATGAGCTGCACTGCGTCCCCTGCTTATGGTCCTCCAGCCTTTGTCTGGGATGTTTCCTTGTTCCTGTCAGAGGGTGAGGAAGAGGTTGTGCTCTGCCCTCTGCCTACCGTGGCTGAGGCAGCACAGGCTGTGAGGAAGGTTAATTGGAACATTATCATTCTTTCCCGTACTGCCATAGAAATGCTTTTTAAAGCTCAAACGCTTATTTTTAGGATTGACGATACGCAGCTCTCTGTATTGGCCCACAGAAAAGTAAAAATAGTTGGAGGGGGATTGTGCAGATGTATGTGAATAATTCTTGGCAAAACCTGTGATATATTCCTCAAATGTTCGTCTTAAGACATTTCTCTTTCTCTTTTTTTTCCCCCTTCATTTCCAGTTACACGTTTTGCTGCACTGAATCTTTTAAAATGAGCTCATTCTCACTGCCATTTGCAAATAGTTTCCTTGGTGCTGGGCTTTCTGCTTTTTTTGTGTGTTTTTTTAAACAGCTTCTTGAGTGTCATAATTTCTACATCAGACGGATTGCTGGAGTGAACGATGTCAGTGTGCTCAGGCTTTTGCTGCTGTTGTGCTGTCCTTCCTCGCAGGCTCTGCACTGGAAGAATGCGTTCCTCTTGGGCTCGCTTAGGTATCTTTATGTTTGTATGCACAGGTTTCCTAGCTGGGGCTCACAGCATGGTTTGAAGGCAGCCAGGAAGGATCTTTAATGGCTCTCCTGGAAGATATTCAGCAGCCACTCCCATTGAGTGCATCAAATGCTGACATACAGCTCCAGAAGCAATCTGCAGTGAAGTGTAAGGTAAGGGACAAGCACTGGAGTGCTGCAGGCACGTGTTAAGGACACCCTTGGAAGCTGAGATTAAAACCTGTACGCGTATCTTTTTGCTGTACAAGAAATATATCTAAGTTGTTAACTTTCAGACACCTTTGTATTCTTCTGCATTGCTTGGGGCTGCAGCACATACTGTTCCAGCAGTCCTGATAGCCCAGCCATTACTTCATGTAGTCCCTTTTCCCCACTAGTTCAAGCAGTCCCTTTTTCTCAGAGTGAAGGAATTCTATCTTACTCTCAAAAGATGAATAGTTAAAGAGAAAACACTTTGAACTCCATCAAAGCCGGCCCTGGGAGCCTCTCAGGGAAGCTCTCGTCTCCCATGCATCCAGTCTGGGCTCTCTGTCCCTCCAGCCACAGTCTCACTGCTCCTGTGACAACAGAACAAACACGTCCTGCTGCCTCAACCAATGACTGATGAGCGACTTGGAGGCTTTATTTTTACTTTTTATTTTACCTTTGCTTACTTCCTCTGTTCTGATAACCCAGCCTTGATCAAATCATCTCACCGAGTTACAGCAGGTCTCTATTTATTGTCCAGATGTAAGGGACAAAGCACAAATCCTCTGCTGGGGGATGCTGACATCACAGCTCGTGCTGCGTAGCACTGTTCTACTTCCTGCTCACAACTGAATTCCTAAGTGCTGTTTCAGGCTTCATCCTTCCAGGAGTACTGTAATTTTAAACTCTGAATGCTTGATTTTGGTAATTGTTTTTTGTTTAATTTTCTTTTCTTTTCCCTCCTCAAGTTAATGTTTCTCACCTTTAACTTTTAATCTTCTGCACCCAAACGTTTTCAGGACACAAATCCTGGAGCTGTCATTACAAAACATGAACTACAAGGTTATTTTGCCTCCCAGCTCACAGTCTTTTGCAGGTTTATTAATGCAGAGAGCTCCCCTGAGAGACTCCCAAGGCCTTGGGTACATGTAAAAAGTCAATTGTGGACTCAGAACAGAAGTTGCCTCTCCTGGAGATTGCAGTCTGAGGGCGGGCAGCCTAGGGGGTACTGCAAAGACAGGCTGTCCATAGGACAGCATCAGCACTGCGATGGAGATGTGTAATCCCAGAGCTCTGGATGTAAGGACTCACCACCAGGTCATGGGGGTCCTTGTCACCCACCTGCAGCTGTGGTGCAACGCGAGGACTCAATGTTTTCCTGACAAAGGCAGTTCAGAACGTTCTTGCTGAACCTTCCTTTGGGTTCTTTCCCTTGGCTCCAGCCCAGCCTTAGTGCTGCCCCAGCGGTGCTCATGGTTCTGCTACGGTGCATCCTGAAAGCAGGTGCTTGTGTAACCAAGCAGGCAGGTCTCCTGCCCTCCACACTGCTTGGGCTGCTGCTGTTTGTTTTGCAAAGGGTGTGAATGGTCTCCGTCTCCCATAAAAGTGAATGTAATTCAGGGTGTGTGGAAAGTGAAAGTACCGGAAAAACAGGCTGTTTTGTTACTGCCTTTCCTGATTCTGACTAGAACAAACTCGTTAGGGGTGTTTCTCTTCTGCTTGGGCTTCAGATGAAGAAATGCTGTTCATTCTCACTTCACATGCAGACTAGTGAAGGGAAGTGTCTTATTCTGCAAATGGCAGAGGAAAAATATTCTCTTTTTGTTTTGTGTATAAGCAAACGGCTTGCATCGCCACTGATGGTGGATCACTCATTTCTTATCCATAGTTGCTTCATCTCACTTCACCTCATCACATACAAACGTTTTCTTTTGCTTCCAATTCCCAAAGTCTTTATATTGTTAAACAAAATGTCCTTGCTCACTACACACACTGATTAGAACAGTGATTTTTCAACTTCCCATAATTTCTGGTGCTCCCTCAAAATGTTCCTTTGGAAAATGCCACGTCTGTAGACTGCTGCACAGCCTCCTGCATACAGGGTACCACCTGCTGTAGGGTAGAAAATCCAGCAGCATGATAGTCAAGGCTGCTGCTCCCCCTTCCCACATCCAGTTGGTACCTGGGAGGAGCAGTTCTGGGTGCTTTGTTTCCCTGATTGGGTCACCAGAGCTGTTAATTTTCCTCTGCGCTCCTTCATCTGTGTATGGAGGCGAGCACTTTACATGCAGCCTGGTGCTGTGTAACACAACCCTTGTCTGTGTGAAAGGACAGCACTTGCTTTGTTACCTTCTGCAGCACCTCAGTGTCCGTGGGCTGCAAGGACTGTAATAAATGACTGCAGATTGGAAAGCTTGGGTTGAGTTGTCTTAGAAGGAGTTGTTTATCATTGCCTTTCCCAGCTCTACTCGTTGTTCCATAACCTCCAGTAGATCTTACCACCATCCTGTTCAGTTATCTGATTACTCCTGTAAAAGACTTTGGGGAAGAAGATTTAAGCTCTAAGTACAATTGTAGGCATGCCTAAATGTCCCAGCAAGAGAGCTGTGGACGCTGGAGCAGCACAGAGCGCCCAAAGCTGACCAAACATTTCCTGTGCTTTCCTTGCAGTGTTTTGCTTGGTTAATCAGGACACTTCTCAGTTAGGCATAAAATGAAAGTAAATGATGAGAACAAAGATGTGCTGAGCTACTTGACAAGACTTGAGTACAGGGTACAGGATCTGTGGGTGTTTGGCATAGCCCCAGCACTGCAGATATTTTAGCTCTTGCTTATTTTTGATTCGGCTCAAATATGGCTTACCTTAAAAAAACAACAACAACAAAAAAACAACAAAAATGCAAAGTATCTGTTGTTACACAACAAAGATTCATAATGGAAGAAATTGCTTGGCAAAGCTATAGGCACGAGTCCTAGAGTTCAAGTGCTGGTCTGAACTCTCCAGGCTCCAGCCTGTCATGGAGCTCTCGGGGAACAGCTGGTTTGTTCTGTCAGATCTCTCTCTGTATCCGTCTTGGAGAGCAGAATCACCCAGGGAGGCTTCAGAGAGACGCAAACCACGTGGCCACCTGCCATTGCTTCTGGTCAGGTACAGCCTTGGTAGTTCCAGAGGCGACTAGGGTGGGATGCTGGGGAAAGCAGTAGTGTTCCCAAATGGAATGGGAGTCCTTCATAGGGATGAACCAGCGGAGCACCTCGCTTAGATCTCTTCCAGTGAAGAGCCCCTAAACTTCTGGCTGAAGTGGTGGAGGGGCCTGCAGGCGGTGGCAGAGAGCCCGTGCTGCCCCTCCTTGCATGGAAAACTCAGAGGTATTGCTGGGCTCCTTTGTCACGAGCACGCATGGAGGGAATCCAGTGGCAGCAGGAGCAATCTGTAGCTCTCCAGTGTCGCCTCGTCAGTATAAGTTCATTATCAACCTTTGTTTCTCAGTGTGG
The DNA here is from genome assembly GCF_019238085.1 of Lagopus leucura. Classification (NCBI taxonomy): domain Eukaryota; kingdom Metazoa; phylum Chordata; class Aves; order Galliformes; family Phasianidae; genus Lagopus; species Lagopus leucura. Next base: position 393,442 of record NW_024962305.1, on the reverse strand, counting down.
GTCTAGTCTGCAGACAGCACCTCTGGAATGGGAGGAAGAAATTACTTTATGTGTGAGCTTCTGTTAACTGTCAGTGCAAAAGACCGATATACAAAACAGAGCCAAGGGCTGCAATAGCAACTGGGATCAACTGAAGTAAGGAAAGTGTTAAAAAGGAACTGCAGATCAAAGCGTCATTTTTCACTTTGTAAATCCACCTCAAGTACCTCTACAGTGTCATTAGTCCTGAAGATCTGGATTCCTGTGCTGCCACAGAGTGCTTCTATTGCTAGCAGAGGGATCTGTCGCTGAACTGCAGCCACCTCCAGGGTGTAAAACAACACCAGACTGGTGGCACACAGGAGTGGCTCACAACAGTGTCAGAAGGAAGGGTCAGGAGAATAACAGAGCAGTTGGGAAGGTCTGCAGGAAGGACGTATCAATAAAACATGGAGTAATAGGCTCAGCAAGCTACGTTTGGGGCATTTCTGTGCCTTTAAGATACAATTCTGAGGAAAAAAATGCCATTAATTGTTATTAATAAGAAGCTGAACCCCCATTTTTCCCTTTCTGGCTGACACCAGGGTTCCCAGGGAAGCAGTGTGAGGACTGTGCCGGGCCTGGAGATCCTCTGACCTGTCACCTCGCTTGGGAAGCTGTTGTGAGAAAGGCAGCAATGATTACAGGAGACACTGAATATGAACAGAGAAAATTATGATCACTTTCCTGAAATGAGAGACCCACACCCCCTTTCATAATAAGAAAATCCTTTGAATGTAGCCCACACATGTTTCAGGGGCGGCTGCTTTACTGATCATTGCAAGCCAAAATGTTCTGTCAGTACACACCTACTTCCCAAAACCAGTTGGGTTCATTAAGAGAAGGTTGCGTTGTGGTTCATGTGCCTTTTGGAAAATGGAATAAACAACAATCTTGATTCCCTTGGGATAAAAAAAGTGTAGATTCTGCCAGTTGGTTTGTAATATGAGCGTGCTTTGCACGGTGTATTTTTACAGCTGCCTTATCAGTTTCCTGAAATGAATCAGGGCAGAGCAAACAGTTTAGGAATGTCATGAAGAAAGGATTTGGAGCGTCGCTGCGGTTCGCGATAGTGATGCCCTCTTGGGACAGCATTTCAGAGTCAGGAGATACCTGACTGGAGATGGGAATAACGCTTTTACAGCATTATTGCAGACAAATTCATCAGCTGTTGTGTCTGCCCTGGGCTGGAGGCACGCTCTTCACTCTGTGTGACAGTCTGACTTGATGCTGCTGCTGGACAGGAGGCACTTCCAGGCCTCCTGCTGTGAGATGCCGTTTTGCCACATGTGGTGGTTTCTGCCGTCTCAATTCATCTCTGTGGGAGCTGAGGGAAGTTTGCAAAGCTGAGTGCTTCCTAGTGCCGAGGCATCAGCTCCACCTAAACCAACTGCTGAGGGTCAGCCTTCCGCGCGTCGAGGGCTGCTGGGAGCAGTGGGGCTGATATGGTGTAGGAGAATCCGAGATACGGAGGAGGAAGCGCTTCTGTTAGATCTGGAAAGAGCTGCTGTGCTGTTTGCTCTTCACCTGTGCCCACTTAACAAAATGACCACTCAGACCAATGCTCTCGTGTAGCACTTTGGATTTTGGGGTAGGCGAGCAATTAAAAAATCTATCTTGATTGGTTGTACGGGTTGAACGGGAGATGTGATGTGCTGGAGAAGAACCTGACTTGTTCTGTTAATGCTGGGATGGGTTAATGGAGTGTATGGAGCTCTTGTAGCAGTTTGGATAAGTACCAGTTTTTCCATCACCACTGAGTTACAGCGTGTTTGACAGAAACAGAGTGAACCAAAGCTTTTTCCTTTCCTAAGAATGACTTTGACTAAAGCTGTGCTCTTTTCAGTGCAGCACGTGAGATCAATTTATCAAACCGCTGACAGTTATGCTTTAAATAAATAGCCTTATTATTTTGTTGGCTTGCAAAGTATTGATTGCTGCTTTAGAACCAGTATTGTTCCAAGGTCTGATGGTGAAGGAGTGCTGTCTGGCTTCCTTAAAGGTCCCACAGGTGTGGGCTGCAAAGGGTGGCAGTGCCCTATGAGTGCCTGCTCAGCAGAATTCTGTGCATCAGCTTTGTGGTGTTCTGGATTCAGGGCTTTCCTGATAAGGTTTGTTGTCTTCTGGGAGAAGAGGCTAGAGTTGATAATTTTCTACCTACCTGAAAAGCTTAAATTGCACTTAGCTGGAAGTCAGGACTTGTATCTGCACAGCACCACTGCTTCTGTCCACACGCATCTGCCCTTCCAGACTGCTGCAAATTGCCCAAGGAATCCAAGCCATGACTGCAGTACCCAGACCAGGCTCAAATTTGCCTATTTTATGACAAACTCTTACTGTCTCTGTGGATAGGACATCCCAGTGTTGACACAAAGGCTATTTCAGTGCTTAACCATCCGTGCCATTAAAAAATTACTCCTAATTTCCAATCAGAATCATCGTTGCCGTGTTTTATTTCCGGTACCTCTTGTCTGTTCGTGTCAGTGATGGAGAACAAATAATTCCTTGCCTTTCCCGTTGATCTTAGACATGCATGAAGGTTGTTGTCTCCTTTCCTTTCGTTTTAGCACACCAAATTGCTCCTTTTAGTGGAGAAGAGAATGGGAATAAGTGGGACAGGCAGAAAATAGCACCATAATTGGTCTTCTTTTTCCTGGGCAGTACTTATTAGCAGAAGTGTTTTCTTAAACTGATTGGGCTAATTAGAACCACAAGGCTAATTTTGGAGTGTGCAGCCCCTATAGCAGCAATCTTTGTCTGAACTCTGTAGGAAAGGATGAAAAAAATAGGAAGCTTCTCAAAGTTTTGTGGCTGTTCTCATTGGTCAGCCAACTGATGTCATGTTTGTGCACACAGACCATCACAGCAAAAACTGGTCCGTGCTGAACAGCTTTCAGATAAATAACAGAATGCTGGGCCAGAAATACAAATGGATGTGGGAGGTTCCAAGTGATGGACACACACAAACTGGAAGTGGAGCTGCTCTCAGCGTATGGTGGCCACAGAGCGTGTCCCATAGATGGCTTGTAGCAAAACTGCAGTTGTGTAACGCTGCTCCGGCCACAAACGAGCGTTCACTTGATTGCCATCAGCAGTCATTAACTCTTACGGACAGAGTTAAGTTGGTCGTGGTGTGACTGAGTGAGGAAAAGCCAGAAGCTGCTCTTCTGCTTGGGTGCACAGAAATTCTGGTACCTTCTGTCTGCAGAGAACACACCAACTCTGTAATGTGAACAAATCCGAAGGTGCAGTAATGACTCTTCTTTCTCTACATGAGTGCTGTTTGCACTCTGATCGCTGCACCCCGGTGTGCCAGAGCTGCGTTATTTCTCTCAAGATGTTATCTTGATCACATGCAATCATTAAAGCTCCCTTAGTGCCTCTCAAGTGGAAAATGTTGAGCTTGGCATTGTTGCTGAATTATGATCTGCATAAATACATCCTCTCTTCCAAACTTGCAGTTATGATTTGCCATACACTATTATTCTTTCACTAATGGGTGTTTGCTGTTAAACAGAATCTCTGAGGTTTCCCTTTGCAGTTGGTTCCGCATTGTCTGCCCATCGCACCCCTGAGCAGGTGTGTGCAGGAAATGAAGCTGCTTTTACTTACCCTTGTTCTTGTTTATCCTCAGAAGTTCTGTCTGCAAGTCCCTGCGTCAGCTGTTGCTCAGATGGAGGGCATTGCTGGTGTCCAAACGCAATGCTGATGGTAGAAGAAGGATCACAAAGCATGCATTTATTCCCATTCAGACAAAATGCAGTCAGTTACCCACAGGTCAAGATGCTCTTGCCAAAAATTGCAAAAATGAAAATTGAACAGCCGGCAAAACAAAAATCTCCCTTTCCTTCTGCAAAAAAAATACCAACCCCAAATCTATTTGAACACTCCCCAGGCTGCACGAATAGACATGCTGTTCATTAGTGAAGGGATGGTGGAACTGCTGTTCTGTCACGCTGCTGCAGTGTGAAGAAAATCAGCATCTCACATCCAGACATTACTCTAAAATATTTCCTCCATAGGCATCGATTTCTTAGGTAACAAATGGTGTAAGCGATGTTTATTTTTATATGGTCACGCTGAATAGCATCCATCTGGAAGTTTATCTGATGGTATCTGATTTAAGAGACCAAGCGTTTTAATATCTTACTGTAGGTATTGCGGCTGATTAAGAGACAAGATCTTGTTTATTACAGCCATTTTATTTTTCTTTGCTGTTGTACAAACTTCATGTCAGTTTGCTGCAAGGACCACGCAAAACGTAAGGAGTTGATTGAGGTTTGATGTCATTTTTTGTAGCTCCCTGTTTCACCAGGAAATTGTCTCCATCAGTGGTTGTCAAGCTAAGGGGCCAGAGGTGATAAGGTGTGGATGTGACCAAAGGGGAACTTGGATCAAAATCCAGAATGGTGACCCTGAAACCCCCCCCATCCCTGAGTCCATGCTTGAAGCCTTAAGTGCTATGGGTATTTTGTGTTGATATTCTTCAAATACCTGCTGTTGTGCCTCTGCAGTCCTGCAGGTCTGGGCGGGTTGGTGCCACACATAAAGTCTGAACAGCCAGGATGCAGGAACCAAGCGTGCCTGTGTGTCCCAAAGGCATTTTCAGAACAAACCTCATGTGTTCCAATGGGATCTGGCTCCCTGCAAAGTGCAGAGGAGGCTGTTGGGATGGCAGGCAGGGATGCTTTCTTTTCAGTCTGCAAGGATTTCAATCCCAAGCACTGACTTGGAGCAGTGGGTTCCTGCTTGGAGGGCACCCAGCTGAGATGAACGCACTGTACATAGCCTGTGCAACAGCATAAATACATCAGAATCACATCTGCTTCAGGAGATCCTACAGCCAGAAATGCTGCAGCCAGCCATAAGACCTGGGGGAACCATTCCACATGCCCGTGCTGAAGCATCCACTCCTGGCCACTGTGAGGATAGTGCAGAAAACGGACCCTCTGTCACTGCTCTTAAATGCCTCTGGGTGCCCAGCACCACTCAGTATTGGGCTCACGTGGCTGAGTGTGCAGACATTCAGGTTCAGCTCCTGTGTTCCTGTCTGCTCTCCTGCCATTGCCTTGTTCCCTTTGGCTCCTCAGCTCTGTATGGGAGCATCACATCTCCCTGTCATCCACAAACTTACGGCCTGGGATCTGTTCTCTTCGTAATGATACGGCGACATATATAAAGCAGCTGACATCAGTTCTGAGAATATATTCTCGTAGGTGGAACTATTATGTTCACGGTGCTGTAACGCAGAGGCAGTGATTTGCTATGCTAATAAGTCGCTGAAGGAAAACACGGGAATTATTCTGACGACGTCTTATTCCCCTCTAGTGTACGTGGTCGAAAAAGACCAAAGGGCAACAGCGGATCAGCAATTAGAGACGGCACTTCTGCTGCGAGCAGTGAAGGAGGTTGGGAGGCTGCGGGTTTCTGTTTCTGGAAGGTTCCGTGCTGCTGTTCCGCTAAGCGCAGATTGCTGGGCGCCGGGGGCTGCGTGGAATCCCCAAACTCGGAGCTGCAGGGTTGTGGCGCTGAGGGTTGTGCTCAGCAGGCATGGTGGGGAGCTGAGAGCGCTTTTCCAATCTTCGTGGCTGTGTGGTGATGAATTGTGTGATATGTATTCACTCTGGGCCGTGCCTGGTTGCCAAAATGTGGCTCTGGTTCCCAGTGGCTCTGGTTCCCAAACTGTGGCTCTGGTTCTTAAAACAAGGCTCTGGTTCCCCAAAGCGTGGCTCTGTCCATCTTCTGTGACAAACGCACAGCCAAACCCAAGCAGTGCGGCCTCTTCTTCTTCTGGCCCCTTCCTGAGTGGGGTTTTTCCACCATCCTTGATTTTTGCCCACGCCCGCGTTTGCCCCATTGCTTCACCAGTGCTGAGGGAATAATGGTGGGACGACGGGGCATCGTCCGGCCCGGTGAGTGTAGGGACTGCAATTAACTTAATTAAAAGGAACACTTTGTACTGCCGCCGAAAAGATCCTTCTCTTGAGTAAGGCCGAAATGTCAGCCTGTCTGCCTAAGCGGGGCAGGGCCGGGCACCGAGGTGCGGCCGCGACGCCTCAGCCCCGCGCTGACGGACGCCGCCTGAGCGCCGCTCCCGCCTTCCCGCCCTGACGGCGGGACGGACGCGCGACCCCTCACAGCGCGGAGCCACGCCCACTCGCGGCTTTTGGCCACGCCCACTCGCTGTCGCGACCATGCCCAGCGCCGGCGGAGGAAAGGGGACGCGCTTTGCATAGCCACGCCCCCTCATGAATACCCATCCGCCCCGCCCGCCTCACCTCCGCGCCCGTCGCAGGGACGAAGGGAAGGAGGGAGGGAGCCGGGGACGCGCCCGCCGTTCCCTTCCCCCTCCACCCGGGGGGCGAGCGCGGCCCCGCCCGCTTTTTCCCTTCGCCCTCCGCGCGGCCCTGCGCGCGCGCCCGCGAGGCGGCGGCGCGCTGCTCCGGAGGGAAGGAGTGAACGCGCGGGGCGGGGAGGTGGGTGCAGAGCCGCCGCCGCTCCCCGGGAGCAGCCGCAGAGCCGCCGCCCCCCCCCCCCCCCC
>NW_024962305.1:386531-386783 GCF_019238085.1 Lagopus leucura | reverse complement strand
GGAGGGGGGGTGTATGTCGGCGACATGTCGGGGGGGAGCGCGGTGTCGGGGGGTTCCGCGGCTCTGGTTGTGTTGGGGAAGGGGGTCGGCCTCGGTGCGGGGAAGCGGCGCCCGCAGCGCCGCCAGTGTCTGGAAATGAGGAGGGGGCGCGGCGCGGGGTGCGGGGAATGGGAGCGGGGATTGGAAGCGGAATGGCCGCGGGGGGTCGGCAGCGCCGCTTCGATGCCCCGAGGGGAGGGGAGTGGTGGCGGA